>NC_048444.1:23415884-23570029 GCF_004353265.1 Vitis riparia
ATGCCTCCACCTTTCCCCCAAGCTTTGTATGGGAAAATCATACAAACCAAGTCTGAAGTGAGGGATACAGCTAGTCCATATCTTTTTGTTTTATTTATTACTTGTTTTAAATTTGATTTCAATGCTTTAATTTTAATTTGTTTTCATGTAACATAGGTTTTTTGATGATCAAAATCAGGAGGAATGTCAAAAGAGGTGAAAGAAGGAAGTTGGGAATCAAGAGGAGCTCAAAAGCAAGGAGAGAGCATGGTCTGCGAAATTTTGCAGCAAAAGTGAGCCGCTGCGAAAATCGCCCCCTCGCTGCGAAATGGTTTCGCACCCTCCTAGCGCCCTTTGTGAAAATTTTCGCAGCCGCGAAGAGGCCCCTTGGCACACGAGTGCCATTTCACAGCCAAGTACACCCATTTCGCAACTGCGAAATGGCTGCAAAACCTCCACGCCTCGAAGATCCTCCATTTCGCAACCGAGACGCCATTTGGAAGGGTGTTTAGCAGCTGCGAAACCACCCTTTGGTACACGAGTGCCATTTCACAGCCCCGTACACTCATTTAACAGCTGCGAAATGGTTGCGAAATCTCCATGCCTTAAAATCCTTCAGCGCGCACACCATGAATGGGAATGTCACAGCCGCACCCCCATTTTGGAAACTGTTGGACACATTTCGATCACTTCCAGAAGTTCATTTCATGCATACCATATGTCATTTTAAATATTAGGAATTCAGGAGTCCAAAGCTTCAAACGGTGCTCAATTTGGAGTTGAAACGAAGAAGTTATGGCCGTTTGAAGATGACTGTGCAAAGCTAAACGGAAATGTCGCACCTCCATTTTGCTACTATTGGACACAATTTTGGAGCACTTCCTGGAGCTCAAATTATGCATACTATATCTCGTTTTGAATCTTGGAAAGTCAGGAGTCCAATGCTTGAAACGGTACATGATTTGGAGTGGAAACAAAGAAGTTATGGCTGTTTGAAGATGACTGTGCAAACAATGAGCTGAAATGTCGCAGCCGCACCCCCATTTTGCTACTGTTGGACACAATTTTGGAGCACTTCCTGGAGCGAAAATTATTCATACCATATTTCATTTCAAATATTGGGAAGTCATGAGTCCAATGCTTCAAACGGTACTCGATTTGGAGTTGAAACGAAGAAGTTATGTCCGTTTGAAGACAAACGCGCAAAGCCAAAGCGGGAATTTCGCAGCCGCGCCCCCATTTCGAAGGGTGTTTCCTAGCTGTGAAACCACCCTTTGGCACACGAGCGCCACTTCACAACACCATACGCCCATTTCGTAGCTGCGAAATGGGCTGCAAAAATCCCCCTCCTCTACAAAATCCTCCCCCCGCTGCATAAACAATCTCGAAGCTTCAAAAATGAGATGCGATCTTCTTTTTTTTATGTTTCTTTTTTCCTTTTGGCTACCAAATGGCTACAAGATGATCTCCAAGCTACGAAATGATCTCCAAGCTTCAAAAATGGGCTGCAAAACTCCCCTTTGGCTGCGAAATGATTTCGCAGCCCCATAGCCACTCCCTGCCAAATCTTCCATTTGCTGCAAAAATGGCCTTTTGTTTGTGAAATGATTTTCCAAACTTCGAAATCCTCCCCCCGCTGCAAAAATGATCCCCAAGCTTCAACATGACTATGAAATGATTTCCAAACTTTGAAATGGGCTATGAAAATGTTTCTTTTTTTTTCCCCTTTAGCTTCAAAATGGGCTGCGAAAATGTTTTTCTTTTTTGCCTTTGGCTGCAAGATGATCTCCAAGATACAAAATGACCTCCAGGCTATAAAAATGACTTGCAAAATGAAGAGAGGTTTGCAAAAACACTTTGCAAAGCCAAGGGAAGTTATGAAAATGCCAATAGAGCCCCGCAACCATGCATCGAAAGAGGAAAGCCCTCTCACTAAGATCACACACATGAAGCCTCTCACTCCATTTCTTACCTCCTTAAACCATCACAGCCCATAGCTCCAACTAAGGAGACTATGCCACCTAAGAAGATTACCAAAACAGAGGCTAAAGTCCTGATCCAACCCACTCAAGAGGCCACCACAGATGCATCAGCTCCACAGGACCTTACCATTACTTGATCATCTCTTTACTTTTTTGTATTTACTTATTATATTAGTATAGATAATTCCATGTTTTGATGTTTTATATTCTGGGATTGGATGTATTACTGATGATAGATCATATATAGACATCATTTTTGTTTAAACTTGGCATTTTTCTATTTCCTCCACTCACTAACTCTTTTGTTTTTTTTTTTAACATATGGTTTCTCTTATACGACTCAGACTCCATGTCACTAAGGAGGTACCACTTCCTCCCTATTTTTCAATTACTTTAGTCACATTGAGGACAATGTTCAGCTTGGTTGGGGGGAGAGTTGAGGAAGTAAGTATTGTTAATAATGCTAAGTTATTTTGGTAATTTAGTTGCTTTTTGCTAAATTTTAAATTTTTTTAAAGTTTTTATTCTACCCTCCATGGTTATTAAGGAAAATTTCTCAAAATGAAAAGGGAGAAATTGAATTTTTGTCTTTTTACTTGACTTAGATTTTGTATTATGCTTACTAAAGTTGATGAATTGTTGAAACTTCTATTGAATTCAACCTTAGTTCTTCCACTTTAAGCTATTCACACACTGTGCACAATAGGTTCCGATTATAAGATGAAAAACTATTTCCCTCTTGACTTAGGAAAATTTAGACTTTTGACCTCATCTAATAGTGTTGGGACACCTTATAAAAGGCCAATGATCCTTTGAAAAAGAAAGAAAGAAAAAAGAAAAAAATGTTTGATTGCCTTGAAACCTGAGCAAGGTCTGAGGGGTATATGGTGAAAATCTTTAAAACCTGGTGCCTTAAGCCTTCACTGGTTGGGAGTCACCGACCTCAATGCTCGTTACAAGGGTGAATAGGTGGAGTTTAACATACTGTAGGTGTTTGGGTATTATAATTCATTCTCAAAAGTCTGGGGTAAAATCCGAGGAGTTAGTGGTCGAAAGATCCTTAAAACTTGATGCCCTAAACCTTAATTTGTTGGGAGTCATCGATGGACCCCCGTTACATGGACAATTTAGAAAAGAATACCTTTAGCCTTGTACTCCTACAATGAAAAAAAAAATGTGAAACAAAATAGGTGCGTTCTTAGCCTATTGGAGGTTGATCAGTTTGCTAAGCTTTGAAAAAGAACTAGGTTGGGGGGGGGGGGGGGGGGGGAGATTAGTTCAACATACTATATTCGGAAACTAATAAGTAACACTTAGATTTTTGTGGAAGAGTAATGTTTGGCCCTTTGGGAGTGGAAACTCTTTTAAAGCTTAAATTTGCATAATGCCTTCTTTTTAAGAAGTGTGATTAGACAAGTTATTTGATAACTCTTGTTGAAGTTTGAGTTTTATTTCTTTAATGTTCCATGTGAGAGTTAGATCATCTTGCCACTTGAAAATTGTTTTTTGATCAGCATGATGTTGTAAATTATAGTACTGTTTATTTTTATTTTTCTCTCCTTCATTGCTAGGGACTAGCAATATGTCGGTTGGGGGGAGTGATTACTACTCAAAAAGTGTTATTTCATAGCTTGTAATTAACTCTTTTAAACACTTTTGAGTAGTAGTTATTACCTTTTAACCAATTAACATATTAAGGACCTTTGCAATCAATTCTAATCAAATTGTGTTAAGTTTTGGTGTTTTGATAGCTTTTTGATCACCAAAGCAATCCAAGATTGAGGAGAGTTCTTTGGAATCCATGGCAAAGTAATGGAAAGCTCAGAAACATGAAGAACCAAAGTATTGAAGCTTTAAAGTCCTTTTCCATAAGCAAATCCGGAATGCAAGGAGGGGAAGCAAAGATAAATCTACCATGAAGCATTCTAGATGACAGTCATGTCAGCCACTTTTGGAGCACTTCCTGGAGTTCAATTTATTCATACTATATGTCGTTTTGAAGCTCAATAAGTCAACAATCCAATGCTTCAAACGGTGCATGATTCGGAGTTGAAATGAAGGAGTTACAGCCATTGGAAACCGATCACTCCAAGCTGAAGGAAAATTTCACACGACTGCGAAATCAGCCTTGGGCTGTGAAAATGTTGTCCTTTTGCTACGAAATTTTGCAACCTTCTTGCACGCACAGCTGTAGTGTTCTCCTAAAGCTTCCCCGATATTTGTGACCGACATTTTAAGATATTTTGCTTTAGATATTTGATGTCTAAATCCCCAAACTCTCCTTGTAACCCACCTATCATAGGATTCCTTAGTCTTTAAGTAAGAGCAAAGGGTGAATAACCTTTTATATATAGTTTTGTAATTTTCCTTACATATAATCATGTAATCGACGAAATGAAGAAATATATTTTACAGAGCACTTGCTTTGTTTTTCCTTTATATATTTTTGTTTTTGCTTTCTCGTTATTTTTCTTTCTAGCCAATCAAACTCTGAGGATTTTTCCTCAGAGGATGAAAGGCTAGGCTCTTTGTCTCTTGGAGTGAAGAAATCCGGGTAAGTTTCCTCATGCATAAATTGGAAGTTTTGTTGTTTTAGTTTTTAATGAAGAGAAAGTGTGATCCGTTAATGGTTTTTATCTTTTTAGTTAACTTAAAACGCCTTTAAATCACCTGGGCCAACACTTGGTAAGGCAAGTGATCTCCGTCCATTGAGATCCACTAGTTTACCTCTTACGAGCCTTTGGGAGGTGGTTTAAAGGTAGGATTTTCTAGAATAGCCAACACTTGGTAAGCTTTTGGACTCCAATGAGACATCCATTAGTTATCTCTTGCGAGCTTTTGACGGGTAATCCAAGGTTAAGGATCACCTTGAATGGGAAATGCTAGGTGAGAGGCATGAGCCATTGCAAGGTGCATCAGTGAGAGGGAATTAGTGTTTGAACCCATTAAGGAGAAGCATCTGTACCACACCGGTTAGAGAATTAACTATATGTTAATTCTCTAATGCGAGGAAAAGAAACAAGTGACCGAAACTCCCTTTTTGTACAAGGAATCTGAACTTAGTGATCTGAAACTCCAAGAAACACTTTTCTTTGTAAGTAAAATCAGTTACTATTTTTGGTTAGTTTAAAACCAAACCTTTTTCACTCAAACATCTTTATGTTTTCTTTTAAAGCTAACCTTGAAATGAAAAAGCACCAATTCAGCTTTGTATTGATATCAATTGTGGAATGGAAACCCATCCCAGTGAACAACCCTAGAGCCACTATGCTATGCTAGCTAAGGCTATCCTAGTACATGGTGTAATAGGTTATAACTTTTTTTGATTACTCCCTTCTGAGGACCACAATCAAGGGACACTAGCTGGACACGAATCAAATGGTACCACTGTCAGGGACCATTGAGAGGACATGAATCAACTGAGACACCAATTGGGAACGTATCAGGAGCTTTACTAGAGGCCTTGTTCAAGATATCAGAGGGATTTTTCTTTGGCCCTCATCATCTCATCATGGACGCTCTTCTTTACTTTGAAGAGAAGGTCCACAGGAAGAAACTGCTGAGAGCGGATGCCATTCTACTTCTATTCCCGAGATTGCTTTGTCATATCTTGAAGCACTTGGGGTATCCGTGCTTTGTAAAAATATATTTCTTATTATCGTCGATTACATATCTGATCTATGATATATTTTTTCTTTACATTGGTTCAAAGATATATATAGAGAAGATATTTTCTAAGAAATATCCCAATAATATCTTTGATTGATTACAAGGAGAAAATAGAAATTTACACAAAATATCTTGAGAAAAAATCTAACTAAGTTGGTTGCAAATATCTGAGATTACACAGGTGGATTTCGCAAGGTGATTCACACGTTGAATTATCCATTTTCCAAGTTTGAAATTTGATTTTGTAAGTTGAATTTGTGATTTCAGAACTTGGAGGTGATTCCGCAACTTGGAGATGATTTGCAACTTGTTTCACAACTTGGAGGTGATTTCGCAATGTGGTTCGCAGCTGCAAAGATGGAGTTTCAACTTGCATAGTGGCACAAGTGTGCTTGGAGGTGGTTTCATAGCTGCGAAACACCTTGCAAAATTTCGGAAGTGGATTTCATTTCGCAGCTTTGGGCTACAAAATTTTCGCACAACTTGATGTGGTTGTCTTCAAATGGCCATAACTTCTTTATTTCAACTCCGATTCATGCACTGTTTGAAGTATTGGACTTATGACTTCTCGAGCTTCGAAACGACATATAGTATGCATGAAATGGACTCCAAAAAGTGATCAAAATGTGCCCTAAAGTTTCTATCCTCTTTAATTTCATCATGTTAGATTTCTTTCTTTGCTTTTCCTCCTTGCATTCTTGATTTGCTTTTGGAAAAGGACTACAAAGCTCCATAGCTTGGATTCTTCTTGTAAATGAGCTTCCATTTCCTTTGCCATGGATTATATAAAGCTCTCCCTCATCTTAGATTGCTTTGGTGATCAAAAAGCTATCAAAAACACCAAAACTTAACACAATTTGATTAGAAACGATTGTAAGGGTCCTTAACATGCCAATTGAGTTAAAAGGTAATAACTACTACTCAAAAGTGTTTAAAAGGGTTAATTATAAGCTATAAAATAGCACTTTTTGAGTAGTAATCAATGTGCAATGGCTAGCCTTGAAAAATGGTCGGCTACCACATTCACCACTCCTTTCTTGTCTTTAATTTGAAGATTGAACTCTTGAAGCAAGAGAATCCATCTAATCAGCCTCACTTTTGCATCTTGTTTAGTCAGAAATATTTCAAGTCCGAGTGGTCAGTGAAAACCACAATGAAAGACCCCACTAAGTAAGCGCGAAATTTGTCTAAGGCAAAAACTACAACCAACAATTCTTTCTCTGTTGTTGTGTAGTTTCTTTGCACTTTATTCAACGTTTTGCTTGCATAGTAGAGCACATAAGGCTTTCCATCTTCTCTTTGCTCAAGAACAGCTCTTATAGTAAAGTCACTGGCACCGCACATCACTTCAAAGGGCAATTGCCAGTTGGGAGCTCTCACTATTGGAACAGTTGTCATCAATAGCTTCAGTTCTTCAAAACTCCGTTGACATCAATTATCCCATACGAATTTAGCATCCTTTACCAATAGTTCACAAAGAGGTCTTGCAAGTTTAGAGAAATCTTTGATAAACCTCCTATAGAACCCAACGTGGCCAAGGAATTGCCTTAATCCTTTCACAGTTGTTGGCGATGGCAACTTGACAATAAGTTCAACCTTTGCTTTGTCCACTTTAATGCCTTTCTTTGAGATAATATGCCCAAGGACAATCCCTTGGGGTACTATGAAATGGCATTTCTCATAGTTAAGCACCAAGTCTTTCTTAATGCATCAGTTCAGCACAACTTCCAAGTTGACTAAGCATTCGTCAAACGCACTTCCATACACGGTGATATTGTCCATAAAAACTTCCATAATATGCTCCACCATATCATTGAAGATGCTTAACATGCATCTTTGGAATGTTGTTGGTGCAATGCATAAGCCGAAAGGCATTCTTCTGTATGTGTAGGTTCCAAATGGAAATGTGAAAGTGGTCTTCTCCTGGTCTTCAACAGCAATTTCAATTTGAAAATACCCGGAGTAGCCATCCAAGAAACAGTAGAATGGATGGCCTGAGACCCTCTCAAGCACTTGATCAATAAACGGCAATGGGAAGTGGTCCTTCCTTGTTACAACATTCAACTTTCTATAATCAATACACACTCTCCAACCTGAAGTGAAGCGTGCAGAAACTTCTTCTCTCTTATCATTTTGCACCACTATGATCCCTGATTTCTTTGGCACGAACTGCGTAGAACTCACCCATGGGCTATCTGATATGGGGTAGATAATACTGGCCTGAAGTAATTTAAGCACTTCAGCTCGCACCACCTCTTGCATGTGAGGGTTCAACCTTCTCTGGGGTTGACGAACTGGCTTAGCTTCTTCTTCCATGTATATATGATGAGTACAGACTAAAGGGTTGATTCCTTTCAGATAAGAAATTTTCCACCTTATCACATTCTTACATCTCCTAAGGATTTCAAGTAGACAATCCTCCTGAGTAGTGGTAAGAGATGAAGAAATAACAATATGGCTCTGCTTGTTCTCTTCCAAGTATGCATACTTCAACTCGGTGGGTAATGGCTTCATAATAAGCTTTGGGGGCTCGTCCTTAACTGCTTCTTGTGTCTCCTCCCCATTGAATAAAGGGAGAATTTCTTCCCTCATCTTCAAAGGGGGTAGAGTAGCAAGCAAATTTGAGGGCTCAGGTAACCCTTCATCAAGATCCCTAAGACTCTCATTCAAATCTTCTAGCATTTTCTTATCACAATGCTCCTCCACTAAGTTGTCTATCATGCACACCTCTTCTAGTCCTTCTTCTTCCAGATGGAATTTTTTTCTGGCACATATAGAATATGTTGAGCTCTAACATCATGTTGCCAAATGTAAGTTGCATGACTCCATTCCTACAATTGATGATAGCATTTGATGTAGCTAGGAATGGTCTTCCAAGTATGATAGGAATACAGTTAGTTCCTTTGGCAACTGGGTCCATATCAAGAACAACAAAATCCATTGGGTAGTAGAATTTGTCAACTTGAACTGGGACATCTTCAATCATGCCTCTCGGAATTTTCACAGATCTATCTGCTAGAGATAAAGTGATTGATGTTAGCTTCAACTCTCCAAGTCCCAATTGCTTGTTGACAAAGTAAGGTAGTAAATTCACACTTGCCCCTAAGTCCAACAAAGCTTTCTCCACACACGTTTCTCCAATCATCACTGAGATGGTAGGACAACCCGGATCTTTGTATTTCATTGGAGACTTGCAATGTATAATGAAACTTTCTTGCCATAGCTACAAATTTTGCTTTCATATCGGTGTCTTCATTCAAAGTATATGATGCGACTCATGGTAGCTTAGCTTTAAAGGCGTATCAACAAAATTTATACCTTAAATACTATTACTAAAGTAGCCAAGCTACTATAGCATAGTGGTTCTAGGATCGTTCACTGGGAAGGGTTTTCGCAAACACAAGTGATATTCAAATTAGGAAAATAGGTGATTTTCTTATGGATGTTAACTTTAAAAGAAGATGAAAATGTTTTAGAGAGATTTAAACTAATTTAAGCTAACATTAAAGACTAAAATGAAAGGGTGTAAAAACAAGTTTCTCAAAGATAGGATAGTTATGCTCTGGCTCTTATGCAAATTGGAAATCTCAGGATAGGCTCCTCGCGTTGGGGTTGCAACTATGGTGATGCTTGCTTCCCGAACCGGTATGGATTTAGCAAATCAAGTTTTAATCCTTTAAAATGGCAAAACAGATGGTAGTGGATTTCATCAATGGTTATTCACCTTAGACTTCCTTTGAATGGCTCGTAAGAGATAACTAATGGTCTAAAGCCAAAAGCTTACCAAATATTGGCAACTCAAAGTCATTCCAGGTGATAAACTCACCTTTCAATGGCCATTGAAATTGGTTCTAACGGATTAATGCAAAACTTGGAATTGAAAACCTCACCTTCCAATAGCTCGTAGGAGATAACTAATGGATAGAAATCCAAAAGCTTATCAAGTATTGGCCGTTGGAAGTTGTCCAAAGGAAATAAAAACCAAACTTTGCATTAATAAACCATTAATGAAAAACGACTACCTTACCTTCCAGGTGCGAGAAATTTCCATGGGATTGCATCCAAGCCATCACATAACATCCATACTTTGAGAAACTTAAAGGTTTTAGCCAACCATCCTCTGAGGAAAAGTCCTCAGAGGCTGTTTGGCTACTAAGAAAATAGAAAAGGGGAAGAACCGGAGAAGAGAGAAAAAAAAAGCTTTATATTTCTAAGTTAATGTACAGAGGATCGATCTCCCCAATCCATCCATATTCCAATCCCTCCTTTTTGGAGGTGTTGTGCACCTCTATATATAGCAAAATTACAAGATAAAGCCTTATGATGGCTGAATACAAGGTTACAAAAGGAATTTACATGAGAAAATATCAAGCTAAAAATATCTGGGAAGTCGGTGGTGCGTGCGTGGAGAAATAGAGGAAATTTGGCATTTTCACAAGGTGAATTTCTCCTTGCAAAATTTCGCAATGTTGCGAAATGGCAAAATTTCGCACCATGAGGAAAATCCCCTTGCAAATTTTCGCAAGGAGAAATTCACCTTGCGAAATTTTCGCAAGGTTTGATGCAGTTGTCTTCCAAAGGCCATATCTTCCTCATTTCAGCTCCAAATTGTACACGGTTTGAAGCGTTGGATTCTTGACTTCCTAAGCTTTGAAATGGTATATAGTATGTAGAAAATGGACTTCGGGAAGTGCCCCAAAAGTGCGAAAGAATACTGTAGCTGCTGTCCTCTGTTTTCCTCTTCTCCATTGTTCTTGTTTGTGCTCGTGTTTCCACTTGAAATTCAAGCTTGTAAACTTCCAAAATCCTTCCTTTAACTTGTCCAAGTAGCTCCTCCATCATTTGGCATGCTTGAATTGATTCATAAGCTGATCAAAACATGTAAACTTGCCACAAAATCGTTAAAACCAATTACTAAGGACCTTAATGAATTAATTGGGTTAAATGAATATGATTACTACACAAAGGTGCTTAAAACCATTATAATTAGGTCTACAAAATAGCACTTTTTGGTAGTAATCAGTATACATCCCAGCCTTAGCATTAGAAGCATTAGGTTGAGATTTCATTCTTCCCACTTCTTTGGCATTCAACTCATCCCACCCTCTTGAAACTTCAGTTACATAACTCAAGAAATCCATGGCTTCCTCCGGATTCTTACTCATGAAGTCTCCTCTACACATTGTTTCTAAGAGTTGCTTCATTGAGAAAGACATACCGTCATAAATAGCTCACCAATATCCATGTATCAAAGTCATGGTGAGGACAAGCATTGATAGCTTCCATGTATCTCTCCTAACACTCATAGAATTTCTCATTCTCTTTAGCTGAGAAGTTTGAAATTTGCCTTTTCAAGCCATTGGTCCTATGAGTCGGGAAAATTTTCATGAGAAATTCAGCTTGCAAATTAGTCCAAGTTCGGATACTCCTTGGCCTAAAAGAATTAAGCCAGACCTTGGCCTTATCCTTCAAAGTGAAAGGAAATAGCTTGAGCCTCATCAAGTCGATTGAAGCTCCTCCTTCTTGGAAAGTATTACAAACGTCCTCAAAATCCTTGATATGCGTGTAAGGATTCTCACTTTCCATCCCATGAAAAGTAGGTAGAAGTGGCATAATATGTGGTCAGATCACTAGCTGCTCTGTAGGTGGCACTATACATGACTATGCACTCATACGAGGTGGATGCATGCGGTCCCTCATGGATCGGTATGCGTTGATATTCTCCTTTGGAGCATGTCGACTATGCTGATCTTCAGGTGTAGCTTCCATGACTTTCACACACAATTCCAACTCTGTTTCGTGAGGATTTTTTATTTTCACAAGTCTTCCCTCACTATCTCGTATCCAATATGGCATGCACAACTAGAAATAATTGAAACAAAAATAAAGAAAACAAAAGAAAAACAATACTAGAAAAAAAAAATTAAGGTCAACTAAAACTAGTTAAAAGATAAACTAAAAATAGAAACAAATAAAAAGAAACAAATAAGAGTTAGTAAAAGAAAAGAAAAATCACCAAACTTGTGATGAAGATCACAAGTGTTCTATAAAGGTTATATCACTGTGAAGTGGCACCATCCCCGGCAACAGCGCCGTTTGATTCATCCCCAATTGGTGTACCTTTGATTCAGTCCTTAGACGGGAGTTATCAACAAAATTTATAAACCTAATTCACCATATACTAGGGTAGCATAGCTAGCATAGCATAGTGGTTCTAAGATCGTCCACAAGGATGGGTTTTCATTTCACACGTGATATTAGTTACAACACTGAAATGGTGGTTTTTCTTTTATGAGTTTGCTTTAAAAGAAAACATAAAGTTGGTTGAAAAGGGTTGGTTTTAAGCTAACTAAAAATGGTAACTAAAATTAATTACAAAGAAAATGTTTCTTGGAGTTTTAGGTCACTAGGTTTAGGTTCCTTATACAAAAGGGGAGATTCTGGATCTTTTCCTTGCATTGGGGATTTAACCTATAGTTATTTCCTGAACCGGTGTGTTATAGTTGCTTCCCATTAATGGTTTCAAACACTAACGTCCCCTCATTGAATCATCTTGCAATGGTTCATACCTCTCACCTAGTATTGTCCATTCAAGGTGATCCTTAACCTTAGATTACCCTTTAAAAGCTCGCAAGAGATAACTAATGGATGTCTCTAGGGAGTTTGAAAGCTTACCAAGTGTTGGCTATTCTAGGTAATCCTACCTTTAAATCACCTCCCAGAGGCTCGCTAGAGATAACTAATGGATCTCAATGGATGGAATCCGAAAAGCTTACCAAGTGTTGGCCTAGGTGATTTTAAGGGATTTTAAGTTAACTAAAAAGATAAAAATCATTAACGGGTCACAACTTCTCTTTATTTAAAACTGAAATAAGGAAAACTCCCACTTTTGTATCCGGATCCTTTACCTAGCTTCCTTCAGTCCAAGAAACAAAAGAGTCTAGCTACTCATCCTCTGAGAAAACAGCTCCGAGGTTGTTTGGCTAGAAAGAAAATAAATACAAAATGAGTAGGTAAGGCAGAGCAAAGCTCTGTATATTTCTTACTAAGATAATTTACAAGTGATCCCCAAGATTTCTTCCGAGATTCCGAGATATTACAAAAAGAGATATCTTAAGACATATATAGAGAGATATTTTTAACCCCTCAATTAGATATCCTAAATATTTAAAAAAATCTTTAGCTGATTATAAGGAAAGAATAGGCAATTACATAAAATATCTTGAGATAAAAATCTAACAATGTCGGTGCAAAAATATCTGAAGATTACAAGAGGATTTTGCAAGGCTTGCGAAAATTTCGCAAGGGGTTGTGAAATTCATTTTCGTCAGTTTCGCAAGGGATTGCGAAATTGATTTTCTTCAGCTTTGGTTTCACAAGGCTTGCGAAAATTTCGCAAGGGGTTGTGAAATTCATTCTCAATTTCGCAAGGCTTGCGAAAGTCCTTCTTCTCAGCTTCGCAAGGCTTGTACTCCTCGTGGGCAATTCACAAGCTTGCGAATATTTCGCAAAGGGCTTGCTAATATTTCGCAAAAGGCTTGCGAATATTTCACAAAGGGATTGCGAAATTGTTGAATGTTAGATTCCTTCTATGATTCTCTTCCTTGCATACTTGATTGATTTGGAAAAGGCTTCGAAGCTCTCCAAAACTTGGATTTTTCATGTAATTTAGCTTCAACTAGCTTTGCCACGGACTACACAAAGTTCTCCCTCATTCTTGGCTTGTTTTAATGATGAAAAAGCTATCAAAAACACCAAAACTTGCCAAAAACTGATTAGTAACACTTGCAAGGGTCCTTAATGTGCCAATTGAGTTAAAAGGTAAAAAGTACTACTCAAAAGTGTTTAAAAGAGTTTATGAGAAGCTATAAAAGAGCACTTTTTGAGTAGTAATCAAAATCAGAAGCAAGATATTGACCTCTCTCTCCAATCCTAAGCAATAAATGCAAGTTTCTTTAATATAATTATAGAAGCATTTTTACAACCCCTAGTTCACAATTTGATTGTTCATCCAACTAATTCTCCAAAATAAGATATCCGAGCCACCCAATAATGTCCAAATTCACCTATGCACAAGAATAGTAACAGAATTAAAGCAAGGAATGTAGAATGGAACTCTTCATTTTTCAAAGATCATGTCATGATAATCATTTATAATATATTTTCTTAATGCATTTGCAAAATTTTTATAAAAGAATAGTATAAGATAAAAACTAATAATATAGAAGGCAAAACATAGAATTCAAATAATGAAATTATAGAACACTTACGGATCATTCTTCCAACCCTTAGTTTTTAGTCCTTGATTTCATCAAACTAATTCTCTTCAATGAAATAATATTCAAATCATCCGCCAAGAAGTCCAATTCCACCAACACACAAGAATAATCAGAAAATAAACTTGGGGGAATTCAAAATGAAAGTTTTGAAAAGATGAGACCTTTAGTTCACCTAATATCAATTGATAACAAGGGAATATCAAAGTAGGTAAGAGATTCATACTTCCAAACCCATATAATTACAGAGCATTCATACAACCACTAGTTCCACCTAACATTAATGCTCATCTATCATTACTAAAATAAGTAGAAGGTTCATATTTCAAACGCATACAAACATGAAATCATGTGTAAAGCTACAAGAACAATAGTGATCAAAAGCACTTCCTAGAGAGAAGAAAAATAAAAGATAACATGACATGAAAATGAAAACCTGAACAATGAAGGCTAACTTATGATCCTCTAACCCAAGCCTCAAGTTGTTAAAATTGACTTCAAGGCAGCAGATAATATTTACTCCATGGTTGAAAGTAACTTAACACCAGAAACATCGTGCCTTCCAACTTTCATGAGTGCTAGTCAGCATTTATATCGGACCTATACCTGGCTAAATCTACAGTGAGATCTATACATAACCCAGATATCATTAAGTGGATGTATCATAAATGAGGGCAATTTTGAAAAGAGACAGATTCTAAAATAAAGCGGGAAAAAGGACATTTTATAAAAGTAAGAACTTAAAAAAGTGAAACCAATTGTATTATGAAAGATCGGAACATGAAGCATACCTGTGAATAACTTGTAAGTTTATAAGAACAACATCACATAGGTAATGATCTTAGGAACTAGTGAACACATGATGTAGAATATCATACAAATAGAAAATAATGTTTCTAGACAAAGATTCATTTAAATCAATTGTAAAACACAATAAAATTTCATCAAATTACTTACAAGAAAATAGCAAAAGTCTCCACATTGATAATAGAAATTTAACACTAAATCTCAAGATGGCAGTGTTGAACAAGTGGAAAATCTAAAAACCATATTTTAGACGGTGCATTTACTTGAAAATCCTGAAAAAAAAAATAAAAACAAAAAACAAAAACCAAAAAAAAAAAAACAAAACAAAAGAGAGTCAGAAAAATTACTTCTTAAGTATGCTGCCCTCCTGCAAAAAGAATAGTTTGATCACATATCTTCAACAAACTACTAAAGAAAATAACTACATGTCATAACTATAAAAGATTATATTATATCTATAGGATCTTAGACAAATTACGCTTTGCAAATCAATGAACATGTGGCACAAGAAACCAAACTTAGTCCAATTCTTAGAACCATGCTAGTACTGTCAAAAAATGTCCAACTTCCCAAAAGGAAATATAATATACTCTTTAGAATAGAACATAAACAATGAAAAGTAGCAGCATATTCTAATAGATATTCATCAAATCAAATTAGACATGGAAAATTTCTTACCAAATGCATATCATCATTTCCAGCTATTTATTTAGGATCAACATGTGACTAGGGTATAGAACCCTAAAGAACCCCATATGTTAACTCTACAACTCATGATATTGCAGCAAGATCCATCCATTAGAATTGCACTGCTGCCCGTGGAGAGATCTCATCTATGTGTGCTTGGTGTTGTCATTTGCATGCAATTTCTTCAATTCTACCATTGGATGACTTTCGTACTCCAAAATTTTGGTGGGTGAGTGCTTCTCCTTATGATACGTGATGCTTGCTCCTTTTATGTGGATGGTGATTGCTCCTTCATGTCCCCCTTTAGAAGAAAATTTGATGCCCTCTTTCTCTCCCCTCAAAGACAATGTGTGTTGTCATATCAACCTACTAGTGCTTCTCAAATTTATTTTTATTTTTTTTCAGGTCCTTCACATGGCAGCATGTATGGAGATTTTTCTTGAAGGATGCAATCTACCCTCTCCATGGTGCGACCTGCAATGTCTCGATTTCCAACAGTCGATTGCCCTACCAAAAGTCTCTCCTGATCCCTTTTCAAGACTCAATGCCCTCTCTTGTAAAATCCTCAAATGTTTTCGACTGAATCCCCTCACCCAAAAAACTCCACTCTTAAATGACTCTGGAAGAATCATTAGAACTCTCCATTTTCCTTGCTCATCCTAACTCACTTTGGCATTCTGCCATATCAAGAATTGCAACTCAGTGTCCTTCATTCCTCGTGGAATCCTCCCTTGGGAACTTCTTCCAATTCAGAAAAACTTTCTTTCCACATGCCTTCTAGAAAACCTTACCAAAAGACCACTAAAACTAAATCCTACACCTTTTCACGTCAAAGCACAATATTGTATCTTCCAAAAACCTTCCTTTTCACATGCTAATCAATTTTGGTACTCTACCATCTTAAAAATGGCATCCTTAGTGTAATCTCATGCCCATGGACTTTCTTCTTTTTCCAATTGGTTTGGTTCCCTACAAAAGCACAAAATCATTAGATTAAATAAATGAATAAAAGTGGTGTTTTAGAAAGTGATAAAAAATATAAATAATAAATAATAAAAAAGAAAATAAACAAAATAATAAATAATAATAAAAAAAACCAAGTGTCATGTAAGCCATGAAAAAATGTGAGTCATACAACCATGCAAGTCATACAAGTCATTCAGGCCACACAATCGTACAAGTCATGCAAGTCATGCAACCATGTAAACCATGCAAGTCATGCAACCATACAAAAATTACCTAAAAGCTGACCTATGTGGGCTCAAGTAAGCCTAGGTAGGCTAGGGTGTGCCTAGATGGGCCAAGGTATGCTTAGGTGGGCCAAATGTGCTTAGATGGGCCAATGTGTACCAAGGTGTCCTATGATGTGACTTTGTGTCCCTAAGTGGGCCAAGGTGTGCCTAGGTGGACTAGAATGTGCCTAGATGGGCCAGAGAGTGCCTAGATGGGCCAGGGTGTGCCTAAGTGGGCTAGATGTGCCTAGATGGGCTTAGGTGTGTCTAAGTGGACCAGGATGATAAAAAAAAAAGTGTCTAAGTAACCTAGGGTGAGTCTGTGTAAGATGGAAGGTGCCTAGGTGACTTAGGGTGTGTCTAAATGACCTAAAAAGTGTACTTGAATATGCCTAAGTACTAGGGTGATTAGAAAAGTGCCTAAATAACCTAGGGTGATAAGAAAAGTGTCTTAAGTGACCTAGAGTGAGTCTATGTAAGTTGGAAGGTTTTAATGTGTCCTAAGGTGTGTCTAGGTGAATTAAGTGGAATCTAACCTAAGGAGGTTTCTAAGTAACCTAAACTAAGCTCAAAAGACAACCAAGGTCATAGTGAGGGTTTAGATGAATCCCTCAACAAAAGGTCTCCAAAGATGGCTTAAAAAAAGAAGTTGTATGAGTGTTATAAGGCCACCAAGGGATGACTATAGAGCCAAAGAAAAATACCGGGAAAAACAATTAGTATCACATGTGCTAAGGTGACAAAATACAAATAATAATAAGAAGAAGAAGAAGAAGAACAACAATAACAACAATGATAATAATTATTCTATAGGGTTGTTGATAGCTGATGGTAATAATAATAATTCTATGGGGTTGTTGATAGTTGATGGTGGCTCTGAGCCTAGTTAATCTGACTTTCTTCTATAGGGTTGTTGATAGTTGATGGAGGCTTTACGCTCAATAATAATAATAATAATTCTATGGGGTTGTTGATAGCTGATGGTGACTCTAAGCCTAGTTAAGATGACTTTCTTCTATAGGGTTGTTGATAGTTGATGGCGGCTCCAAGCCCAATAATAATAATAATAATTCTATGGGGTTGTTGATAGCTGATGGTGGCTCTAAGCCTAGTTAATCTGACTTTCTTCTATATTGTTTTTGATAGTTGATGGCGGCTCTAAGCCGATTACTACTCAAAACATGTTATTTTGTAGCTTGTAATTAGCTCTTTTAAACACCATTGAGTAGTAATTATTACCTTTTGACTCAATTGGCATGTTAGGGACCCTTGCAATCGTTTCTAATCAAATTGTGTTAAGTTTTGGTGTTTTTGATAGCTTTTAGCTCACCAAAGCAAATTAAGAATGAGGGAGAGCTGTATATAGTTCATGGCAAAGCTTTTGGAAGCTCAAATTCATGAAGAAATCAAGCTTTGGAGCCTCATAGTCCTTTGCCTTAGTCGTTCAAAGTATGCAAGGAAAAAGCAATGGAGAGAGGAAAACAGAGTAAGGAAAACAGAGGACAGCAGCTGCAGTCTTCCTTCGCACTTTTTGAGCACTTCCCGAAGTCCATTTTTTACATGGTATATTCTATTTCAAAGCTAAGGAAGTCAAGAATCCAACACTTCAAACTGTGTATGATTTGGAGCTGAAATGAGGAAGATATGGCCTTCGGAAGCCAACTGCATCAAGTTGAGGGACAATTTCGCACCTTGCGAAATTGGAACTTCAACGTGCGAAATTTAAAGTGGATGGCAGCTGTGTAGTCGCGGTGAAGCCCAGCATTCGAAGTTGATTTTGCAACTTGTGAAATTGGATCTCAACATGTGAAATTGGATTCTAAGTTGCGAAATCAACTTACGAAATTTTCGCAAGTCACCATGCAACGTGCGAAACTGGGATATTTGTGCCGACTCTTTTTCTTCTAATATTTCTGTGTCTAAATTTCCATTTTCTCCTTGTATTCAGCCACTCATGTAATTACTTAGCTAGGAAGTATCCAAGGAAGGGTAAATTACCTTCCTATATAAACTCTCTTGTAAACACTAAAAAGGACTCTCGGGGAGCTTTCTCCAGGAGACCAACTTATGTATATTTTACACTTAGTGAAATACAGAGATCTCTTTTGCTTTCTTTTTCTCTTTACTAATTTCTTTTTCTTGGAAGCCAAACAACCTCTGAGGATGCCTTCCCAGAGGATGAGAGGCTAAACCTTTGGTTTCTTGGAGTAAGGGAAGCTAGGTGAAAAGTCCAGATGCAAAGGTGGAAAACTCTCGTGCATTAAATACAGGTAGTTGGAGTTCATAAATGGCTTTTAAATCTAAATTTTTGCTTTAAATCCCTTGGAATCACTTTGAATGGCCAATACATGGTAAGCTTTAGGTCTTTGTGGATACTTATTGCTAGATCCATATCAGACCATTAGTTATCATGTACGAGCCATTGGAAAGTGGTTCAAGGTGAAGACCCTTAGTGTCTAAAGCCATTAATGGAACTTGACTACCACTTCTATTGACTTTTTATGGATTAAATCTTCATTGTTAAACTTATACCGGTTCGGGAAACAACCATCCTTTATGTTGTTGTCCCCAATGCGAGAAGAAAAATCTGGAATTTCCCACTTTGCATCCTGAACTTGATCCTAGCAACCTCTTGCTCCGAGAGACTTTCTTTCTTTCATTTCTACCTAATTCTATATTAGTTTAGTTCCAAACACCACTTTCAAAGCAAATTTTATTTTCTTTTAAACTTTAAGTTTATGACAAAGGAAATCATCATACTCAATTTCTAATCTAGAGTTTATCACTGGTAGAGTGAAAACCCATCCCTGAGTTCGACCCTAGAGCTGCTATACTAGCCAGTATAAGGTCATAGGATTTATAAATATTTTTTATTAAAATACTCAACTGGGCACGAATCACAAGCCCAATAATAATAATAATTCTATGAGGTTGTTGATAGCTGATGGTGGCTCTGAGCCTAGTTAATCTGACTTTCTTCTATAGGGTTGTTGACAATTAATGGTAGTTCCAAGCCCAATATTGATAAGTTTATGAATCTGGCCTTCTATGAAGACTTGAGAATCTGGCCTCCTTTTGTAGGGCTGTTGACAACTGTTGGTGGCTCTGAGCCTAATATTGATAAGTTTATGATAGATGGCAAGGGAATAATAGAATCACTGAAATCTCTCTCAATTTCCAGCCTCATTTTTGGCTATTTGGAACATGTGAGGCTTCCTCTCTTTGGGTAGATAGGAAGGCGAAGTCATCATCCTGTTTACTGTTTGCATCATGGAGAGCAACTACTATTAACCAAAATTATTCCAGTTTGTTGAAAACACATCATGCACCCACATACATAGAGGGCTTGGATCCATGCTGATCACAAATAACTAAGCGAGGTACAAGGAAACCTTTCTTTAATTATTGCATCAACATCATCTCGAGGAGCTCACAATAATTGGACAAACACCTCACTTTTAGGCTGATTCTGGTTCTAGTAGGATCCTGTCAGCTGCAAAGGCAGCCACATCAAGAAGAGCCGGTTCTAGGCCTGAATGAAATGAGTATGAAATCAATGAAAGTTGAATATCACAACTAAGTTGGCCACATTTTCCTTGTTAGGATCATTTTAAAGTATGCAATCTCATCTGGGCTATAATAAAAAACCTAGACAAACTAAGAATGTGGTTAATAAACAGGGGAAATACTAAAAATCTTGGAGATAAACTGAAAGAAGATGGTTTGCCCTTTTGGTAACCTCTAAACAAAGAACATAGTTGAATCAATGGTCTATCTAGCCATCTAATAGGGTCAAACCCAGCCTCAATTTCCATTTTGAAAGAAACTACACGACCCATTACTATAGTTGTTGTTTCTTGGTCCTCCTTATTACCTCATCTAGAGTCATTGGAGAGGGTAAGTCGTCATCTTCACAACTGATTACTTTAGATTTAGGTTGGGAGCTTTGCCCAAAAAGTTTAGTAACAACCTCTTGAACTGATTTCTCATGGTCTTTTAGATTCACCAACTCAGTCACATCGAACTTCTTGCATGTCAACAAGAACCGGAAACTTTAGTAACAAATTCTTTACTTATATTCTCATGCATTATGACAAAAATGTCTATTGAGTATAATACAAAAAAGACTCATTTAGCCAGCTATCCTATTTATGGGAAAATAAGTTCCTACACAAAATAACAATTTAAAGAAGCTACCAATTTTCTGGTGTGACAAGAGTAACCTAATAAAAAAATGCTCATGGATAATAGATACAAGTATGATATCTTCTTTGAAGTGTTTCACTTACCCTCTTTGAATCTTTTTAGATTCAAATCAACACCAATAGAATGAGGTGGCTACTGGAGAAGAGTTTGAGTGGTTCACATCAGAACGCCATGGTGCCAATTGAAAGTGAGACTCTTTTAGCTTTGTCCTCAAATTGAGAAAGGAAAAAAAAGAGAAAATTAAATCAATCCCAATATGATTAGGGAAAATGGTTTTGCTCCAAGACATCTCAAGCCATCAAAGCTCCAGTTGACTTTATTACTTAATTACATATCAACACTAAACAACTGCAAGTTTATAACAAATTGTAAAGTCCATTTTTATATAACAAACCTCAATAACAAAAGTTTTTCTTGTAAATGCTTAAACGAAACTAGCAAGAGGGAAGTAAAAGGAGTGATTGTCATATTTGCAAATTCATAGGAAGAAATAGCTTCAAATATCAAGATATAGAGATAGACACTTCTTCAAGATAAAGACATCCTTACTTTGTAAATTGTAAAGAATATCAATCATAGTTATATGGTCTTGAAAAATAATCAACTATCAAGAAGAAATTTTATCTACAATTATCTAATTACATGTCTGATTCATGCCTAATTGGTGTCTCAGCTGATTCGTGTCCAGCTGGTGCTCCTTGATTGAGGGAGTAATCAACAAAATTTATAACCTATTACACCATAAACTAGGGTAGCAAAGACAAAGCTACTATAGCATAGTGGCTCTAGGATCGTTCACTGGGATGAGTTTTCACTTCACAAATGATATTAATTCAAAGCTGAATTGGTGCCTTTTCATTTCAAGGTTAGCTTTAAAAGAAAACATAAAGATGTTTGAATGAAAAAGGTTTGGTTTTAAACTAACCAAATATAGTAACTAATTTTAATTACAAAGAACAGTGTTTCTTGGAGTTTCAGATCACTAGGCTCAGATTCATCATACAACAAGGGAGTTCCGGTCACTTGTTTCTTTTCCTCGCATTAGAGAATTAACATATAGTTCCTTCTCCAACCGGTGTTGTATAGATGCTTCCCATTAATGGGTTCAAACACTAAATCCCTCTCACTGATGCAACTTGCAATGGCTCATACCTCTCACCTAGCACTTGCCATTCAAGGTAATCTTTAACCTTGGATTACCCGTCAAAAGCTCGGAAGAGATAACTAATGGATGTCTCCTTGGAGTCCAAAAGCTTACCAAGTGTTGGCAATTCTAGAAAATCCTACCTTCAAGTCACCTCCCAGAGGCTCGCAAGGGGTAAACTAGTGAATCTCCATGGACGGAGATTACTTGCCTTACCAAGTGTTGGCCCAGGTGATTTAAAGGTGTTTTAAGTTAACTAAAAAGATAAAAACCATTAACGGGTCACACTTTCTCTTCATTAAAAACTAAAACAACAAAACTTCCAATTTATGCATGTGGAAACTTACCCGGCTTTCCTCACTCCAAGATACGAAGAGCCTAGCCTCTCATCCTCTTAAAAAAAATCCTCAGAGTTTGATTGGCTAGAAAGAAAATGAAAATGAAAGAGAAGGAAAAACAGAGCAAGGCTCTATATATTCTATATAATTATATACTATATAATGGATTTCCTGGAACAAGCTACTCCGAGAGTCCTCCTGGAACAAGCTACTCCCCTAGTCCTCCTGGAACAAGAGAGTTTATATATTAAGGTAATTTACCCTTCCTTGGATACTTCCTAGCTAAGGAATTACATGAGTGGCTGAATACAAGGAGAAAATGGAAATTTATACAAAAATATCTGAAGAAAATATCTAAAAGTGTCGGTCGCAAATATCGAGAAGCACTAAGGACCATTTCGCAGGTGAAAACGAGGTCTACGAGATTTCGCAGACGCACAAAAAGGGCTGCGAAATTACTTCGCAGCAAACGGCTGATTTCACACCGCTACGAAGTGGTCTTTCAACTTGCGGTGTTCACCTTCCAACACTTCATGAAACTTCAGGGGGAAATCCACAGCACTGTGCAAAAATGCTGCGAAATCATTTCGCAACAAAAGGGTGATTTCGCAACGCTGTGCAAAATTCTTCCTTCAGCTTGGAATGATCGGCTTCCAATGGTTGTAACTCCTTCATTTGAACTCCAAATCGTACACGGTTTGAAGCATTGGATTTTTGACTTCCTAAGCTTTAAAATGACATATAGCATGCATAAATTGGACTTCAGGAAGTGCTCCAAAAGTGGCTGACATGACTATCATCAAGAATGCTTCATGGCAGATTTCTCTTTGCTTCCCCTCCTTGCATTCCGGATTTGCTTATGGAAAAGGACTTCAAAGCTTTGGTTCTTCATGATTCTGAGCTTTCCATTGCTTTGCCATGGATTCCAAATAACTCTCCTCAATCTCATATTGCCTTGGTGATCAAAAAGCTATCAAAACACCAAAACTTAACACAATTTGATTAGAATTGATTGCAAGGGTCCTTAACATGTTAATTGGGTTAAAAGGCAATAACTACTACTCAAAAGTGTTTAAAAGGATTAATTACAAGCTATCAAATAGCACTTTTTGAGTAGTAATCAATGTCCCCATGTATAATTTTTCCTACGAAAGATTCAGCATATCTGGATAAGTCTTCCTCAAAAGGCAATTATAAGAAGAGGATCTATTTTGAGGGCTTTTTTAAATGCATCATCTAGGTGGTTCATTGAAGGGCCTCCATATAGCACTAAAAGAAAATAGTACATGGAAATATTTGAGAACATGTTTAACACCTAAATTGTCCCAGAATGGAAAATGTCCCATATGCACAACACGTTTAACCTATTGTAATTAAAAGGATTAATTACAAGCTATCAAATAGCACTTTTTGAGTAGTAATCACTCCCCCCAACTGACATATTGCTAGTCCCTTAGCAATGAAGGAGAGAAAAATAAAAATAAACAATACTATAATTTACAACATCATGCTGATCAAAAAACAATTTTTAAGTGGCATGATGATCTAACTCTCACATGGAACATTAAAGAAATAAAACTCAAACTTCAATAGGAGCTATCAAATAATTTGTCTAATCACAATTCTTAAAGAGAAGGCATTATGCAAATTTAAGCTTTAAAATCATTTCCACTTCCAAAGGACCAAACCTTACTCTTCCACAAAAATCTAAGTGTTACTTATTAGCTTCCGAATATAGTATGTTGAACTAATCTCTCCCCCCAACCTAGTTCTTTTTCAAAGCTTAGCAAACTGATCAACCTCCAATAGGCTAAGAACGCACCTCTTTTCTTACAATTTTTTTTTTCATTGTAGGAGTACAAGGCTTAAAGGTATTCTTTTCTAAATTGTCCATGTAACGGGGGTCCATCGATGACTCCCAACCAATTAAGGTTTAGGGCATCAAGTTTTAAGGATCTTTCAACCACTAACTCCTCATATTTTACCCCGGACTTTTGAGAATGAATTTTAATACCCAAGCACCTACAGTATGTTAAACTCCACCTATCCACCCTTGTAACGAGCATTGAGGTCGGTGACTCCCAACCAATGAAGGCTTAGGGCACCAGGTTTTAAAGATTTTCACCATATACCCCTCAAACCTTGCTCAGGTTTCAAGGCAAGCAAACATTTTTTCTTTTTCTTTTTTTTTTCAAAGACTCATTGGCCTTTTATAAGGTGTCTTAACACTATTAAATGAGGTCAAAGGTACCAAGTCTAAAATTTTCTTAAGTCAAGAGGGAAATAGTTTTTCATCTTATAATCGGAACCTATTGTGCACAGTGTGTGGATAGCTTAAAGTGGAAGAAATAAAGTTGAATTCAATAGATGTTTCAACAATTCATCAACTTTAATAAGCATAATATAAACTCTAAGTCAAGTAAAAAGACAAAAATTCAATTTCTCCCTTTTCATTTTGAAAATTTTTCCTTAATAACCATGGAGAGTAGAATAAAAAAAAAACTTAAAAATTTTAAAAATTAAACAAAAAGCAACTAAATTACCAAAATAACTTAGCATTAATAGCAATACTTACTTCCTCAACTCTCCCCCCAACCAAGCTGAACATTGTCCTCAATGTGACAAAAGCGATTAAAATATAGGGAGGAAGTGGTACCTCCTGAGTGACATGGAGTCTGAGTCGTATAGGAGAAACCACATGTTTCAAAAAAACAAAAGAGTTAGTGAGTAGAGGAAATAGAAAAATGCCAAGTTTAAACAAAAATGATGTCTATGTATGATGTATCATCAGTAATACATCCAATCTCAGAATATAAGACATCAAAAAATGGAATTATCTATACTAATATAATAAGTAAATAAAAAAAATAAAAAGATGATCAAGTAGTGGTAGGGTCCTATGGAGCTGATGCATCTCTAGTGGCCTCTTGAGTGGGTTGGATCAGGACTTTGACCTTTGTTCTGGTAGTCTCCTTAGGTGGCATAGTCTCCTCAACTGGAGCTCTCAGTTGGTAGCTATGGGATTTGATGGTTTAAGGAGGTCAGAAATGGAGTGAAAGGCTTCATGTGTGTGATCTCAGGGTGCGCGGGGCTCTCCTCTTCATATGCATGGTCGTGGGGCTCTGTTGGCATTTTAGCAACTTCCCTTGGCTTTGCAAAGTGTTTTTTCAAACCTCCCTCCATTTCGCAAGTCAATTTCACAATTTGAAGGCCATTTCGACGCTTGGAGGTGATTTTGCAGCCATTTCGAAGCTTGGAGATCATTTCGCAGCAAAGTGGCATTTTCGCAGACCATTTTGTAGCTTCGAAATAAGGGGAACTGTGCTTCAAAATGGCACTTGTGTGCCAAAAAGTGGTTTCGCAGCTGCGAAACACCCTTCCAAATGGCGTCTCGACTGCGAAATTCCCGCTCAGCTTTGCGCGCTCATCTTCAAACAGCCATAACTTCTTCATTTCACCTCCAAATCGCATACCGTTTGAAGCACTGGACTCCTGACTTCCCAAGATTTGAAATGAGATATGGTATGCATAATTTGAGCTCCAGGAAGTGCTTCAAAAATGTGTCCAACAGTAGCGAAATGGAGGTGCGACATTTCCGCTCATGGTTTGCACAGTCATCTTCAAATAGCCATAACGTTTCCATTTCAAATCCAAATTGAGCCCCGTTTAAAGCTATGGACTCCTGACTTCCCAAGATTTCAAATGATATATGGTAAGCATGAAATGAACTTCGGAAAGTGATCAAAATATGTCCAATAGTTGCCGAAATGGGGGTGCGGCTGTGACATGTCTGTTCATGATGTGCGCGCTGAAGGATTTTAAGGTGTGGAGGTTTCGCAGCCATTTTGCAGCTGCAAAATGAGTGTACGAGGCTTCCAAATGGTACTCGTGTTCCAAAAAGTGGTTTCGCAGCTTTGAAATACCCTGCGAAATGGAGCTTTGGCTGCGAAATTGGAAGTTTTTATGTTCGCAGCCGTTTCGCAGTTGCGAAATGAGGGTCATTGTGCTGCAAAATGGCACTCGTGTGCCAAAAGTTGGTTTCGCAGCTGCGAAACTCCCTGCGAAATGGGGCTTTGGCTGCGAAAAATGAAAAGAAATTATTATTATTATTTTTTTTGAGTTTCGCAGCCATTTCGCAGCTGCAAAATGAGGGTCACTGTGCTGCGAAATGGCACTCGTGTGCCAAAAGTTGGTTTCGCAGCTGCGAAACACCCTTCCAAATGGAGCTTTGGCTGCGAAATTGGGAATTTTCATGCTTTAGAGCTTCACAACCGTTTCGCAGTTGCGGAATGGGGGCTCCTGTGCTGCGAAGTGGCACTCATGTGCCAAAATTGGTTTCGCAGCTGCGAAAATTTTCGCAGAGAGGGGCCTGAGGCTGCCAAATGGTTTCGCAACAAAGTGCCGATTTCACAGAGGCTGTGAAATCTCGCAGACCCCTGTTTTTGCCCTGTTTTTGCACTTTTCTCGCTCCGAAAGACTTCTTTCAATTTCTTTGCAATTCCTCCTGATTTTGATCATCCAAAAACCTATATTACATCAAAACAAATTAGAATTAAAGCATTGAAATCAAAATTAAAGCATTTAAATCAAAATTAAAACATTGAAATCAAAATTAAAACAAGTAATAAGTAAAACAAAAAGATATGGACTAGCTAGTCTTTAGAAAGACTAAGTCCATCAAAAAATTTGATCCTGATTCAGCTTGCCCGGATCCCATATGAAGTTAGCATCCTTCATTAGAGATTTGTTTTGTATGATTTTTGATTCATGCCTAATTGGTGTCTCAGCTGATTCGTGTTCAGCTGGTGCTCCTTGATTGAGGGATTAATCAACAAAATTTATAACCTATTACACCATATACTAGGGTAGCAAAGACAAAGCTACTATAGCATAGTGGCTCTAGGATCGTTCACTGGGATGGGTTTTCACTTCACAAATGATATTAATTCAAAGCTGAATTGGTGTCTTTTCATTTCAAGGTTAGCTTTAAAAGAAAACATAAAGATGTTTGAATAAAAAAGGTTTGGTTTTAAGCTAACCAAAAGTAGTAGTAACTGATTTTACTTACAAAGAAAAGTGTTTCTTGGAGTTTAGATCACTAGGCTCAGATTCATCATACAAAAAGGAGAGTTCCGGTCACTTGTTTCTTTTCCTTGCATTAGAGAATTAACATATAGTTCCTTCTCCAATCGGTGTTGTACAGATGCTTCCCATTAATGGGTTCAAACACTAAATCCCTCTCACTGATGCATCTTGCAATGGCTCATACCTCTCACCTAGTACTTGCCATTCAAGGTGATCTTTAACCTTGGATTACCCGTCAAAAGCTCGCAAGAGATAACTAATGGATGTTTCCTTGGAGTCCAAAAGCTTACCAAGTGTTGGCAATTCTAGAAAATCCTACCTTCAAGTCACCTCCCAAAGGCTCGCAAGGGGTAAACTAGTGAATCTCCATGGATGGAGATCACTTGCCTTACCAAGTGTTGGCCCAGGTGATTTAAAGGAGTTTTAAGTTAACTAAAAAGATAAAAACCATTAATGGGTCACACTTTCTCTTCATTAACAACTAAAACAACAAAACTTCCAATTTATGCATGAGGAAACTCACCCGGCTTTCTTCACTCCAAGAGACAAAGAGCTTAGCCTCTCATCCTCTGAGGAAAAATCCTCAGAGTTTGATTGGCTAGAAAGACAAAGAACAAGAAAACAAAAATATATAGAAGAAACAGAGCAAGTGCTCTGTTCGTTGCTTACATATATCTATGATGGATTCTCCTGGAACACCTTCCTCCGAGAGTCCTCCTGAGAGTTTATATAGGAAGGTAATTTACCCTTCCTTGCATACTTCCTAACTAAGGAATTACATGAGTGGCTGAATACAAGGAGAAAATGGAAATTTAGACACAAAAATATCAGAAGAAAGATCTAAAAGAGTCGGTGCACAACTATCGGGAAGCTTCAGGACCGTTTCGCAGGTGAAAATGAGGTCTGCGAGATTTTGCAGATGTACAAAAAGGGCTGCGAAATTTCTTCATAGCAACCAGCTGATTTCGCACTACTGCAAAGTTGGCTTTCATCTTGTGGTGTTTGCTTCCATCGCGTCGTGAAGCTTCAGGGGGAATTCACAGCACTGTGCAAAAGTGTTGCGAAATATCTCGCAACAAAAGAGTGATTTAGCAGTACTTTGCAAAATCTTCCTTCAGCTTGGAGCAGTTGCCTTTAAAAGGCTGTAACTTCCTCATTTCAGCTCCAAATTGCACACGGTTTGAAGCATTGGATTGTTGACTTCCTAAGCTTTCAAATGACATATTGTATGCATATATTGAACATCAGGAAGTACTCCAAAAGTGGCTGCAGTGACTGTCATCAAGAATGCTCCATGGCTGATTTCTCTTTGCTTCCCCTTTGCATTCCAGACTTTGCTTATGGCAAAAGTGCTTCAAGGCTTTGATTCTTCATTCCTCTAAGCTTCCCATTGCTTGCCAAGGATTCCATAAAACTCTCCTCAATCTCATAATGCTTTGGTGATCAATTTACTAACAAAAACACCAAAACTTACATAATTTGGTTAGAATTGATTGCAAGGGGCCTTAACATGCTAATTGGGTTAAAAGGCACTAACTACTACTCAAAAGTGTTTAAAAGGATCAATTACAAGCTATCAAATAGCACTTTTTGAGTAGTAATCAATTTTCCCATACAAAGCTTGGAGAAAAAGTAGATGCATGTGTTTCATTATTTCTTCCTTGATGACTATCCTCTGTGGTTCTTCATTTATATAGTCATCTTTCACTATGCTTTTCCCCTTTTTCTTTCCTTTGATTTCCTCCCTGTTTTCTTTCTCTGTTTCACTCTTTACCTTATGCTCTAGCTTACATGTGGGCAGATCAACCTCTTTACCACTCCTCAGAGTGATCACTTCTTTGACTTCCCTCTTTTGTGAAGATTCTCCCTCCTTAGCCTCCATTTCATGGATACTCATGGAATTTTGATAAGGTTGAGAAGGAGAGTTTTCTTTCTCTTGCACTGTGTTGAGGTTGGCAAACGTTGAGATTGAATCTTGGAGATTATCTATCTTCTGAGATAGATCATTTTGCACTTCATCCATCTTTTTGTTCAATGAACTCTCTACACTGTCAATTCTTTGACTGAGCTGAGCATTGATTGATTCTTTAGCTTCAACAAAGTCTTCCATGACCTTGTTAAGATTTACCATAGCTTGTTCAAGGTTTGAGGCTTGCGGAAGTGCTTGAACATGTTGTTTGTACCGAGGTGGTTGTGGTTTCCAAGAGAACTTTGGATGTTTCCTCCAATTGGAATTGTAGGTGTTGCAATCACCAAACATTTCCCTCGCCACTTGAATGGTAGGACACTCTTTCACCAAGTGCTCATAAGATAGACAAATGGCACAAGGCATAGCTTGCAATGGTGTCTGAGAGATGGCTTGCACTTCTTGCATTTGGTTCATTTCCAGCTCTTCCAATCTCCTTTCCATAGCTGCAATCTTTGCCTTCATGTCCATGCCGTTATTCAAAATATACATCTCACCCTTAGCTTTAGGTTGAGACATCATTCTTCTCATATCTCTAGCATTTGGTTCACCCCATTCTCTTGAAAATTCAGCCACATAACTCATGAAGTTCATGGCTTCCTCTGCTATCTCATATTCATGCGCAACTAGCAATTTGTGAATTAAAAACAGAGAACACAAAAGAAAACAAAAGAAAAACAATTCAAAGAAAAAAAATTAAGGTAAACTAAAAACTAAATAAAAGGTATACTAAAATATGAACAAAGAAAAATAAACAAATAAAAATAGTTAGTAAAAAGAAAAGAAAAGTCACCAAACTTGTGATGAAGATCACAAGTACTCTAGAAAGGTGATATCACTGTAAAGTGGCACCATCCCCGGCAACGGTGCCATTTGATTCATGCCGAATTGGTGTCTCAACTGATTCGTGTCCAGCTGGTGCTCCTTGATTGAGGGAGTAATCAACAAAATTTATAACCTATTACACCATAAACTAGGGTAGCAAAGACAAAGCTACTATAGCATAGTGGCTCTAGGATCGTTCACCGGGATGGGTTTTCACTTCACAAATGATATTAATTCAAAGCTGAATTGGTGCCTTTTCATTTCAAGGTTAGCTTTAAAAGAAAACATAAAGATGTTTGAATGAAAAAGGTTTGGTTTTAAACTAACCAAAAATAGTAACTAATTTTAATTACAAAGAACAGTGTTTCTTGGAGTTTCAGATCACTAGGCTCAGATTCATCATACAAAAAGGAAGTTCCGGTCACTTGTTTCTTTTCCTCGCATCAGAGAATTAACATATAGTTCCTTCTCCAACCGGTGTTGTACAGATGCTTCCCATTAATGGGTTCAAACACTAAATCCCTCTCACTGATGCAACTTGCAATGGCTCATACCTCTCACCTAGCACTTGCCATTCAAGGTGATCTTTAACCTTGGATTACCCGTCAAAAGCTAGCAAGAGATAACTAATGGATGTCTCCTTGGAGTCCAAAAGCTTACCAAGTGTTGGCAATTCTATAAAATCCTACCTTCAAGTCACCTCCCAGAGGCTCGCAAGGGGTAAACTAGTGAATCTCCATGGACAGAGATCACTTGCCTTACCAAGTGTTGGCCCAGGTGATTTAAAGGCGTTTTAAGTTAACTAAAAAGATAAAAACCATTAACGGGTCACACTTTCTCTTCATTAAAAACTAAAACAACAAAACTTCCAATTTATGCATGTGGAAACTTACTCGGCTTTCCTCACTCCAAGATACGAAGAGCCTAGCCTCTCATCCTCTGAAGAAAAATCCTCAGAGTTTGATTGGCTAGAAAGAAAATGAAAATGAAAGAGAAGGAAAAATAGAGCAAGGATCGGTATATTCTATATAATTATATACTATATAATGGATCTCCTGGAACAAGCTACTTCGAGAGTCCTCCTGGAACAAGCTACTTCCCTAGTCCTCTTGGAACAAGAGAGTTTATATAGGAACGTAATTTACCCTTCTTTGGATACTTCCTAGCTAAGGAGTTACATGAGTGGCTGAATACAAGGAGAAAATGGAAATTTGTACAAAAATATCTGAAGAAAATATCTAAAAGTGTTGGTCGCAAATATCGAGAAGCACTAAGGACCATTTCGCAGGTGAAAACGAGGTCTGCGAGATTTCGCAGACGCACAAAAAGGGCTGCGAAATTACTTCGCAGCAAACGGCTGATTTCGCACCGCTGTGAAGTGATCTTTTAGCTTGCGGTGTTCACCTTCCAACGCTTCGTGAAACTTCAGAGGGAAATCCACAGCACTATGCAAAAAGGCTGCGAAATCATTTTGCAACAAAAGGGTGATTTCGCAACGCTGTGCAAAATTCTTCCTTCAGCTTGGAGTGATCGGCTTCCAATGGCTGTAACTCCTTCATTTGAACTCCAAATCGTACACGGTTTGAAGCATTGGATTTTTGACTTCCTAAGCTTTAAAATGACATATAGCATGCATAAATTGGACTTCAGAAAGTGCTCCAAAAGTGGCTGACATGACTGTCATCAAGAATGCTTCATGGCAGATTTCTCTTTGCTTCCCCTCCTTGCATTTCGGATTTTCTTATGGCAAAGGACTTCAAAGCTTTGGTTCTTCTTGCTTCTGAGCTTTCCATTGATTTTCCATGGATTCCAAATAACTCTCCTCAATCTCATATTGCTTTGGTGATCAAAAAGCTATCAAAACACCAAAACTTAACACAATTTGATTAGAATTGATTGCAAGGGTCCTTAACATGTTAATTGGGTTAAAAGGCAATAACTACTACTCAAAAGTGTTTAAAAGGATTAATTACAAGCTATCAAATAGCACTTTTTGAGTAGTAATCAATGTCCCCATGTATAATTTTTCCTACGAAAGATTCAGCATATCTGGATAAGTCTTCCTCAAAAGGCAATTATAAGAAGAGGATCTATTTTGAGGGCTTTTTAAAATGCATCATCTGGGTGGTTCATTGAAGGGCCTCCGTATAGCACTAAAAGAAAATAGCACATGGAAATATTTGAGAACATGTTTAACACCTAAATTGTCCTAGAATGGAAAATGTCCCATATGCACAACACGTTTAACCTATTGTAAAATATGGTAAGAGTATTCTTAAGCTTGAATACCAAAAATGGAATTGATCCCTCATAAAACAAGCTTACTTAGAATCGGTGAGTGAGCAGTGAAATAAGAGGATATTGCTCCAGATCAAAGTAGTTTTGTAGTACCTTTGGTGACTGATACTAACCAATGTAATGTTTAAGAAAACAAGGACAAAAATTGACCAGAAGATAGAATTGTAGAACCATTGTGTTGTTGGTCCTTAAGTGAGTTGTTTTGTTTCACACAACCATTTTTCTTAGAAGGCCGGGAATGGAGAGCAGTTTTTTCAGGATTTGGGGCTTGAAGCATCATTCCTCCATGGGAGAATCTTCTATTAGTTGCACCTATTGTTGAAATTCTAGGAAGCTTCTTCCTACTCTTTAACCCAAAAAGTGCTTCCTGCTTTGCTATTAGTTGTCCCTAAAGTCTCTTTTATTCCTAAAATGTACAAAAATTCAAGTACATGTCATAAATAATAATATTTTTCATGAAGCGAACTCCACACTGGGTGGTATGTAATTGTCAATACAACAAGGCTCTTACTCTCTACCTTCGACATTCTGTTCAAGAGGTACCTGTTCCCGATAATTTTCAGTGATAGTTCCATCCTCTGCCACCTTGTAGTAACCCTCATTCGATAACATCATTTATGGGCATTCCTAGCCATGGAAATTGTTTGCCGGACAAAGGGCTCCCATGATAAGGTTCCATCCATGATTACATAGCAACTGCCATTTAGTGCAATCACAAGGAGTGATGATGCTACATCAGTGGATGATTGGTGCACTAGCTCAGGTGTTTGAATCATGTCATGGAGATGAAAGCTAGGGCTCCGTAAATGACATTGGACTCTTTGAAAGCATTTGCCTCTTCTACCAGAGCATTTGTTGCTGCCCCTGACCAAAATGCTTATTTCATAGAGCTTGGTTCTTTGGATACATCGTGCTTCACTTTCTTCACCTGTAGTACTATTTCCTCTGCATCTCCTATTTCATCCTGAATCACTTTACCATTGCCTATTTCACCTAAAGCATCACCTTCAACCTTTTTCCTATCACCATTGTTATCAGATGCATCAAGTTTTCTTTTCTTCTTTGATTCCAAATTTTCATTTTCAACATCTAAGATGGCATCCGCAGTGGCCATTAGGTGGATCTTGCATCTTTGCCTCTACATTTTTTTGCAAATTGATTCATCCTTTGAAATGTTTTCTATCGAAACATTCCCATTAAGAGTGGGTTCTTCTTTCTGCTTAGGTTCATTAGCAGCATGAAAGGCTCAGGCTTTTGCTCGGTGCTTTTTCCCATCAGCATAGGTAGTACTGTTTGCTTACTAGTAGCCTTTGTATTACAAAGATTACAAAATCATGGAGGAAGCCTAGATAACCCAACAATTATATCAACTTCAGGTCTTTGCTTTGAGTCACTTTTGGCCTTTGTTGAGGTACCATTCACAACTCTCCCTTGTCCCTTTGGGCCATATTTTCCACTTTAAGAATACACTGCATGTGGCCTTGAACACTTTTAACTTGTTTTTAGAACAGGTTCTGAAGTGGTTGGGCAATTTTGGCTTCTTTGGGATCACTTCGCAGTCCTCACACTGAAACCACACCATTTTTCTTCTCTTTCTATTCCTTTATTCTCTGTCATAAATCTAAATGATCTAATCTCATTGTCATCAATTAGCAAATTTTTGTGAATGCCAGCAGGTGTAGTGATGCAACAATCCAAGCCCCTCCTGGGTGAAAAATTACCATTCAATTCTTTCAGTTGTGAAATCTCCAAAACAGATGTCCTCTAACCTGATGTCTCCATGCCGAATTCCAACTGAAGCACCGATTGAAAGTGCAGGTAAACAATCATGGTAGCATCTGATTGCGTCGTTGGAACCAAACTAACCCCCACCTACCATATTAGCAATTGTTTCACTGACTCTACTAGTCACTAGAATCGAGGTGCCACACCAAGGGTATTCATAGTTTCCACCTGAGCTTGGCCTTTGACACCGACCAAGATGAATTATTATCCTACCAGATGCATGTAGCTGAGGCAAATGTCTTTAGTCCCTTCAAGAACTCAACATCATCAGACTTACAGCTTATCTTGGCAATGCATTTAATCGCAACAACTGACCCATCTATCAGAATTCCTTTGTAGATTGTAGAGAAATTACTCTTCCCTAATAAATTCAAGTATGAGAAGTACCATGTTACAGATTCCACATCTTCTAAGTTGAACATAACACTCCCAAACTTTTATCAATGTCTTCAGAGACAAGAAAATAGGGACAGAGAGATGATCGCTTACCATTGAAATGGGAGGAAGAGCTATGTTGTACATTACCGATATGACTGGTATCAAAAGCACCATTTACTCGGTCCATTGAATTCTGTGTGTGCAAACTATCAAAAGACTTACCAACAATAAATGACTGCTCCACAGTCCTCATAGTGGTGGTTTTCCATGCATCATACATTGGAAACATTTGCCCATTTTGAAAGGTTCCATACTGATCAAACCAACAAAGTGCCTTCTAAGGACTAATCTAAGAATGCTCAACTCTAGAACATCATCATCATCATCACAAATCCCAAGGCCTTTTGTCCCAAAATGGCATAACTTGGTAGTTGATGAATTCACAAGGCTTGTTGGCTGGTGCACACTAGATGATATAGGATTCAAAGTAGGCACTAGAGAGGATGCCATCAAAAGATCAAACTTATCAATAGTTTCTCAAGCATTTGATCTACCATCCACAGTGGAATCATTAATGTTACTATTTATCAAAGGCAGTAAACAGCTACCAACATTGTTTTCAATAAGGGAATTCATTAAGACCACTCCTTGCTCACAATTATAATCATCCACAGAAGGGATTCTAAGACAGAAGACTTATCATCCACAATAGGTGATAAAGATCAATTAGCGAACGTTGAAACTATTTGATCTAAGTAAAGTAAGGGTGAGAATTGTAATGAAAGAACAGTCGTTTCCCTCTACTTTGATTGAGGTGTTAGATAGGGGATGGGAATTCATAGTTTTAGTTGCAGTGGTTGGAAAGAAAGACGCTAGGCAAGGTAGAGAGATGGGTGAGTCAACTCAGCAGTAGTCTGAGCCTCACATGTGGACAGATGGCAGAAAGAGGATTGAAGAAGCTAGATCAATGGCTGGAGGGGGGTCTTCTGTTGGGGTAGTTGTCAAAAGGCTAAAATTGCTCCTATAGGGACACGTGGAATGAACAGACCGACAGTGGGGAACAATTGGTCCCAACTTCCACTTTCTTTTAGTTTGAATTCAAATTTCCTGAGAGCAGGGTCTGTTGGGCCAAGGCAAACTGGAGGAGTATGAGTTGGAGGGGATAAAGACCAGTCAACTTTTGAGGTAGGGCTTCAGGCCTCTAACATGTGAGAAGGGCCTAATATTCTCATAAGCCCAATCCACAGTCTGAATTTGACATGGGATGGAAGAGGGAAGATTCTTTAAAAGACCCGATTTGGCTATTGGGCCAAGATTTAGGAGGCAAACAGGCCATTTTTGCGAAGGACCCTTTACACATAGTTGATCTCTCTACAAAAGGAAAGACAAAGGTAGGCTCCGAGGATTATGAAGCTCAACAAAGGGGCTCCGCGATGAAGTGTGGTTCAAAGAAGTTATAGAATGCTATGTTCCCTACATGCCGACAAGGAGGTCAAAGTTAAAGCGAGCCTCTAATGATTGAGAGATCGTTGTCAGTTAGCGATGTTCTTCCAATGGAAGATGATTCCGAAACGGGAACACAATTGGATCAATGCTTCAGTGTGAGTCCAAGTCGTTCATCAAGGTTTCGAAAAAGGTATTCCGAGGAAGGAACGTTGCCGACGAGGGAAAACGCGGATCAAAGGCCTTTGCTTAGGGTTCCTTTTCTTACAAAGGGGAAGGAGAAAATGCGCAATTTTTCTAAAGGTAAAAATGGAGCAGGTATTAAGGATTTTGTGGGTTGTCCTCATCGTAGATCTTCAATCACGGTTTTTCCTTCTTATCCTGTAACCAGAAGAAAAGGGCTCAACTCTGTGGGATACTATGGAATGACGGTAGTGGAAAATTTTAAGGTATCTTCTCATCAATTTTCTAAGCCATGTTTGCCTTTTCTTTCTCCTTTATCTGGCTTGGCTCTTCCATACCCGAGCCCTTCTGTTCCCGGTCTTCCCACTTCAGCCATTCAGTCTCAGTCTCTTACAAAAACTCGAGTGATATCTGGAATTTTTTTTAAAAAAATGACGTTGAGGCCTTTTGTCTTGGGTCTGTTGGCAATCCTAACCATGATGTTGCAGTGTCCTAATTAGCTAGTTTGAATCTTTTTTCCGAGAGTTTTAAATATGTGAAGACCATGCCCAGCACGCCTCCTGGGGCCCATAACCTAGGTATAGTTAGCCAGGGTGACGTAGAGTTCCCTTCGATGGGTGGGATCCAAATAAAAGGTCTTTCCCCCAGCAAAATGGCTAAAGTATGTGAGGTCTTAAGTTCCTTGGATATTAAGGTGTATTCAATACGGAAGAATAGATTTGCCATAGATATTTGAGATCTGTTGGCATTGGTTTGGAGGTCTAAGGTCAGTGAGGTGATTTTATGAAGATCATTAGCTGGAATACTAGGGGTTTGGGATCTAGGAAAAAGCGAAGGGTGGTTAAGGATTTTTTATGGCTCCAGAATCCTAATATGGTGATGTTTCAGGAAACAAAAAGAGAGATGTGCAACAGAAGGTTTGTAGGTAGTGTTTGGTCGGTTAGGAATAAGGAGTGGGCTGTTCTTCCGGCGTGCGGGGCTTCAGGAGGGATTTTGATCATTTGGGACTCAAAGAAAATGAGCAGTGAGGAGGTGGTAATTGGATCTTTTTCTGTCTCGATCAAGTTTTTGTTGGATGGTTGCGGACCATTGTGGCTGTCCACAGTTTATGGCCCAAATAGCCCCTTAATCAGGAAGGATTTTTGGGTGGAGCTGTTAAACCTTTTTGTCCTTACTTTTCCTTTATGGTGTGTGGGAGGTGACTTCAATGTTATAAGAAGAAGATTAGAAAAAGTAGGTGGCTCTAGTTTCACTTCTAGCATAAGGGATTTTGATGGTTTTATAAGAGATTGTGAACTACTTGATCCTCCATTACGGAATGCCCCTTTTACTTGGTCAAATACGCAAGAGTCACCGGTGTGCAAGAGATTAGATTAGTTTCTCTATTCAAATTAGTGGGAGCTTTCCTTTTCTCAAAGCCTTCAAGAAGTTCTTCCTAAATGGGCATCAGATCACTGGCCGATTGTTTGGGATACCAATCCTTTCAAGTGGGGCCTAACACCTTTTAGGTTTGAGAATATGTTGCTACAACATCCAAGTTTCAAAGAGTGTTTTAGTAGTTGGTGGAGAGAATTTGAAGGAAATGGTTGGGAAGGTCACAAGTTCATGAGGAAGTTATAATTTGTTAAGGCAAAATTGAAAGATTGGAATAAGAATACTTTTGGAATGCTAAAGGAAAGGAAAAAAACCATCTTGGATGAAATAGCTAACATTGATGTCATTGAACAAGAAGGGGTTCTCTCTTCTAATCTTTATGCTCAAAGAGTTTTAAGAAAATGGGGCTAGAGGAATTAATTTTGAGGGAAGAAATTCATTGGAGACAAAAATCTAAGGTGAAATGGGTTAAAGACGGGGATTGCAATTCAAAGTTGTTTCACAAAGTGGCTAACGTGAGACGAAACAGGAACTTCATCAAGTTCTTGGAGAATGAAAGAGGTTTGGTGTTGGATAATTTCGAGAGCATCACAGAGGAGATATTACTATATTTCAAAAAGCTCTAGTCGAGTCCTCCTAGAGAGTCTTGGAGAATAGAAGGCATTGGTCCCCTATATCAGAAGAGAGTGCTTCTAGGCTAGATTCCCCTTTCTCCGAAGAAGAGATCTTTAATGCCATTTTTCAGCTAGATAGGGATAAGGCGTCGGGGCCTGATGGTTTTACCATTGCAGTGTTTTCAGGAGTGTTGGGAAGTGATCAAGGATGACTTAGTGAGGGTGTTTGCAGAGTTTCACAGTAGCTAAGGAAAGAAGTTTGCTAGAGGGTTTCAGGGTAGGTAGAAATAGAATTAAGGTGTCTCATCTGCAATTCGCAGATGATACCATCTTCTTTGCTAACTCTTGTGTGGAAGAACTACAAACTCTTAAGAGTTTATTGTTAGTTTTTGGGTAAATTTCTGGGCTTAAGGTCAATCTTGACAAGAGTAATCTTTTTGGCATCAACCTTGATCAGAATCATCTCTTTAGGTTAGCCTTGTTGCTTAACTGCAAGGCTTCTGATTGGCCTATACTATATCTGGGTCTTCCTTTAGGAGGGAATCCAATTGCTTCTGGATTCTAGGATCCAGTGATTGAGAGAATCTCTAGGAGATTAAACGGGTGGCAAAAGGCTTACTTATCTTTCGGTGGTAGGATAACTCTTGTCCACCCATGCCTTTCCCACATTCCTAGCTACTTTCTTTCTATGTTTAAGATTCCCGCTTCAGTGGCTACAAAAATTGAGAAATTGCAAAGGGATTTCCTTTGGTCAGGGGTTGAGGAAGGAAAAAAAGATCATCTTGTTAGTTGGGATGTAGTGTGTAAGCCAAGAGTAAAAGAGGGTTTGGGGTTTGGGAAGATTCCTTTAAGGAATTGTGCTCTTTTAGGGAAGTGGTTGTGGAGGTTTCCTAGGGAGAGTATAGCTTTGTGGCATCAGGTCATTCTTAGCGTTTACGGGACACATTCAAATGGTTGGGATGCCAACAATTTAGTCAGATGGTCACATTAATGTCCTTGGAAGGCTATTGCACAAGTCTTTCAGGATTTTTCCAAGTATACTCGGTTTGTCGTAGGAGATGGGGAAAGAATTCATTTTTGGGAAGATTTGTGGTGGGGAGACTAGATCTTCAAATTCTAATATCCAAGACTATTTAGAGTAGTTACGGATAAAAATATTCCTATATCTTCAATTCTCGGTTATGCTCGCTCATTCTCATGGAACTTTAATTTTTGTTGTAATCTTTCCGATCTTGAGATAGAAGATCTAGAACGTCTCATGCGATCTCTTGATTGTATGCATTTATCCACTTCGACTTCATATGCGAGATCATGGTCCTTATCTTTTTCAGGATTTGATTTCGTGCCCAATCGAGTATTTTAATAAAAAATATTTATAAATCCTATGACCTCATACTAGCGTAGCAAAGCTACTATAGTATAGAAGCTCTAGGGTCAAACTCTGGGATGGGTTTTCATTCTACCAGTGATAGACTCAAGATTAGAAATTGAATCTGATGATTTCCTTTGTCAAAAACTTAAAGTTTAAAAGAAAATAAAATTTGTTTTGAAAATGGTGTTTAGAACTAAACTAACATAGAACTAGCTAAAAATGGAAGAAAGAAAGTCTCCCGGAGCTAGAGGTTGCTAGGATCAAGTTCAGAATGCAAAGTGGGAAATTCCGGATTTTTCTCCTTGTATTGGGGACAACAACATAAAGGATGGTTGTTTCCCAAACTGGTATAGGTTTAACAATGAAGATTTAATCCATAAAAAGTCAATAGAAATGGTAGTCAAGTTCCATTAATGGCTTTAGACACTATGGGTCTTCACCTTGAGCCACTTTCCAATGGCTCGTACATGATAACTAATGGTCTGATATGGATCTAGCAATAAGTATCCACAGAGACCTAAAGCTTATCATGTATTGGCCATTCAAAGTGATTCTAAGGGATTTAAAGCAAAACTTTAGATTTAAAATCCATTTATGAACTCCAACTACCTGTATTTAATGCACAAGAGTTTTCCACTTTAGCATCTGGACTTTTCACCTAGCTTCCTTCACTCCAAGAAACCAAAAGTTTAGCCTCTCATCCTCTAGGAAAACATCCTCAGAGGTTGTTTGGCTAACAAGAAAATGAAAATGAAAGAGAAGGAAAAACAGAGCAAGGCTTTGTATATTCTATATATTGATTGATTCTACATACTTCTATATATGTATTACAATGGATGCAAGGGAATATATATAGAGAAGTTTTTCCAACCTTCCTAGCTAAGAAATCTTATGGTTCGTGGATTACAATGAGAAGAATGGAAATTTATACAAAAATATCTGAAGAAAAGATCTAAAAGAGTCGGTGCACAAATATCCTAGTTCGTATGAACAATACAAGGTGTGAAATTCGCACTTGCAAGGGCTGGTGCGAAATTCGCACTTGGAGTTCCAAATTCGCAAGATGCGAATTTGTCCTTCAGCTGGGTGCAGTTGTCTTGCAAAGGCCATATCTTCCTCATTTTAGCTCCAATTCGTACACGGTTTGAAGTGTTAGATTCTTGACTTCCTGAGCTTTGAAATGGTATATAGAATCTAGAAAATGGACTTCGGGAAGTGCTCCAAAAGTGCAAAAGAAGACTACAGCTGCTGTCCTCTATTTTCTTCACTCTGTTTTTCCTCTCTCTGTTGTTCTTTCCTTACATACTTTGAACGACTTTGGCAAAGGGCTATGGAGCTCCAAAGCTTGGTTCTTCATGAATTTTAGCTTCCAAAAGCTTTGCCATGAACTATATACAGCTCTCCCTCATTCTTGGATTGCTTTGGTGTAGCTAAAAGCTATCAAAAACACCAAAACTTAACACAATTTGATTAGAAATGATTGCAAGGGTCCTTAACATGTCAATTGAGTTAAAAGGTAATAATTACTACTCAAGAGTGTTTAAAAGAGTTAATTACAAGCTACAAAATAACACTTTTTGAGTAGTAATCAGGATTGTTTACAATCAAGTCTTTCTTTATAGCCTTGTCCCAAATGCCTGATTTATCTCCATTTTTCCTTACTAAATTTGTATGGAATTCTCAAGTCCCTTTCAAAGTTAAGGCCTTTTTCTGGCTTGTGACACACAAGAAGGTAAATACTAATGACTTACTACAATTGAGAAGACCCCACAAAGCTATTAGTCCTGACATTTGTATGTTGTGCATGAAGCAAGGAGAATCAACAGATCATCTTTTCCTACATTGTCCTATGTCGTTGGGGTTGTGGCATAGATTATTTCAACTAGCCAAGATGGATTGGATTCCTCCGAGAAGCATTTCAGACATGATGTCCATCAATTATAAAGGTTTTAGCAAATCCAAGAGAGGGATAGTTTTGTGGCAAAATGCATGCATATCTATAATTTGGACTGTGTGGCAGGAAAGAAATGCTAGAATATTTGAGGACAAAGCTAGGAATTCAGAGAATATGTGGGATTCCATTCATTTCCTTGCTTCTCTTTGGGCTTTTTGTTCCGCGATTTTTAAGGGCATTCCCCTTAACGTGTTACAACTAGATTGGCTAGTAGTGTGTAGTTCCAACGAGACGGTCTAGTCAAGGGAGCTTGTTCGTAGTTTACATAATGTAGTGTCTTGTTATATTTTTGTGTTGTTTAGTTTCATCTTTGGTGGGAGGATTCCTCATCCTTCTATTATACTTTTTTTTTCTATCAATATATACATGTGTTGTTTCCTATAAAAAATTCTAAGACAGAAGACCAGATCCTAGAAAGTTCAGCTGTCATATTGAAGAAACAAACTACATCCTGATCCTCATTATTGGACATGAACCCATGTGACGAGCTTGTTCAAGAACGAAATATAATGGTTCAAAACGAATGTTCTAGCAATAGTTTATTTCTCCTTCACTTTCATTCCTAGTTGCAATATCTAGATGACAGGCTAACCACTCCAAAAACACAAGCACACTTCAAACCAAACACCATTTCATGAGTTATCCATGTGCTTATAAATGGTGAAGAAAGAAACCAAGACCAGATTTAAAAAAAAAAACAAAAAATTGAAATATGACCTCCCAAGGCATAATGTAAAGTCAAAGCAAATTCAAATTACTTCCCAACCAAAACCAAAGAAACAAAGGTAAATCAACAACAACAAACCCATGAACAACTCAGAAATCTAATAAATCCAAACATATAACCTAATATTCATACCCAGCCAAGCAATCCACAGAAAATAGCAAGAGACGAAAAATCATATGATAATGAAGAACAAAGAATCCATAACAATCATACCTAAGAAACTCCTCTCAAGTGAAGATCGCTTGGCTTCTTAGCTTTCCTTTCCTTCCCCCCGAAACTAATAAAATCCCAACCAGCTCTCCTTCTTCTTCCTCCGGTTTTTTTTTTTCTCTTGCAAGTTTTTTTTTTCTTTTAACCTTCTTCATCTTCCTCTCCCTCTAATAACCATAATGCAGAGAATCTTCTTCACCCCCTCTCTTTTTCTACCACCTAGTGAGTTGCACCTCTCCTAAAATGTGAAAAAAAAAAAAAGACCCCCTCATCTCCACACTTGCTGTCAAAAGGAGCTCCCAAAAACCAAACCTAGACCAAATAAACCTAACCGACAACTCCATTGGGACTCTTCATGTTCCCATAACATCAATATCTTCCTCTTCCCCCACCGACAACCTCGAATCCCCGCCTACACACCCTAGCTGAAGCTGTACCCACGACCCATCCTTCAAAAACAAGAACAAGGGCTCGTTCCTAACCTCTTCTTCTGGCAATTGATCCTTCTTATATGTTGCCACCAAATCTCTCCAACAAATTAATCCCATGTCATGACGATCCTCCTCGAAATCCCCATAAAGAGAAGGAGTAGAAGAAAGAGTCCTTCTCCCTGAGTCAAGAAATGAAATAGACGACATACCTTGAAAATGCACCGCCTCTGACATCAAAGCTTCATCCGCAGGAGAGAAATCCTCCCGACCCCAACCCCCTTCCCCGCCCGGGCTTTAGCACCTGGGGTCTTTTAAACTCCAAGGCCTTATTAACAACAAGAAGGCCTAACCATCCTTCTTTGGGTCAGACCTTCTTACCAAAGGGTCGAACCACTTCTTCATCGGGCTCCAAAGTCTAGGAAGGATTAGCTTTTACCCCCACAGGTCTGTGTAAAGCTGCTCCAACTATAGATGATTGACCCTTCTCCCACGCATAACCTGTCATCACCTGCTCCTGTACCTCCCATTGTGGCCTTCCCACCAAAGGAGATGAAAAAGCCACTCCTTCTACAAACCTCGTCATACCAGAGGATGATAGCTCCTTAGCTGGGTTTGGTCCCGTGCTCCCCAAGCGATCAGTCGCGCATGAAACACAACCCTTCTTCTCCCAAACCACCTGTCTCTCAACATAAGGGGACACCAGAACAAACTAAAGAGGGGTCTCCCACCATAAATTAATCGAATAACAAAGATCTCCTACCACCACCTGTAACTTCCCTAATACCTTTCTTCCATTTGTCTTGATTAGCACTCTTGCCCACTGTAAATTTCTGCCCCCGGTTGTCTCTTCATCCACCCCTAGATAACCCCACAAGCATCGTCTACTTGTCTAAAGAAATCCCTATGCCACAAGCAAAGCAAAATCCCCACAATCCTCACCCAGTAGGAAGTTGGTTGAGAACTCTCCCTGAGAAATCCTACAATAGGACTCCATCTTTCCAGCTTTAGAAATCTCTACTTGAAGACTCCCAAACCTTCTTGTAACGCCCTTTCTGCCTTCCTTGCTAACTCGAATTCAAACAAAATCCAAGACCCACCTAAAAGGAACAACGACAAACTCCCTTTCCACCTCCAATGGTATCTAGCCCAATCCTCAAGAGAGGACAACAATGAACCCTCTATGACATTCCCCCACTTTCCCCACCAAACAACGATTAAGAAACTGCAATTTGTTGAAAGAGTGGACTCCTCCATATTGCAACCACACCTTTTCACTCTCACTCTCTTGTTTAATTGTGGGAATGGCCTCTAAAGATCTTTGTCTTTGCCCATCTTCCACCTTTAGCTAAAACCTCAAAAACAAGCTAATAAACCAAAAAACCTCACAAACCCTTAAGTGGATACTAACCACTCCAAAAAGCCTATAAGAGAAAACGACTCTTCTCCAATATACAATCTAGCCCAACTCCATACATTACAAACAAAAGAATTTTTGAGTTTCTGAATTGCTAAAGAATCCCCCTCCATTTTCCTAAAGGCTAGCCTATTCCTCTCCTTCCAAATCATCCAAAAAATGCACAATAGGATGGATTTCCAAATCTTTTTTCTTTTCTTTTTTTCCCATAAAAGGGCCCCTCCAGCTAAATAACACCTCCTTTACAATTTCTAGGAATACCCACTGAACACCAAACAATACTAGGACGACTTCCCACAAAACTTTGACCACTATACAGTGTATAAGAATATGATTTACATTTTCTTCTTCACAACCGCACAAAAAGCAACAGTTAGAGAGTTGCCACCCTATTTTTTGGAGCCTATCTAAGGTAAAAACCTTCCCCCACATAGCCTCCTAAGCAAAGAAAGCGACTTTGGTTGGAACCCTATCCTCCCATATGCAATTCTTCGGGAAGAAGGTGTCATTGGGAGTAACCAGCAAGTTGTACTCTTCCTTAACTCCAAATTGCCCATTTCTTCCACCATTCCAAGAGACTGAGTCATCCTCCAAAGTTAGCTTGTAACCTATGGACCCCGCATTTCGGCTCATGCGTTTCCCACTCGAAGGCGAGCTCGATTTTGATTTCGAAAAATGATTTTATTGATTAAAAAAAATTGACTTGGAGTCACCACTTATTTTTGTTTTATTTTTTTTATAAAAAAGAGGTAAACATAATAAGAAAGAAAACCCTAAGTGTGACTCCTTATTTTGGAAAAGGTGGTCTGTGAAAAACCGGATCAGGCTCGGGGGTCAGGTTACTTATCAGGAAGGTACGGTAAAGACCGTAGCACCCCTCTAAGTCCCTAAAATTGGGTCTCTACTAATAAAATTGAAGCAATCATGGCAATGGATGAGTAAATCAATAAATACCCAGGATAGATCATGCACATGTGAGAATCGGGACATGCATAGACAACGATTAGAGGGAAAATGGATACATACCTAGGTAACGATCCACCATGCGCTATCAATAGAGGGGTTAGTGCACAATTTAGGAATAATTTATAGCATGCATGTCAGAGAGTAGGATAAATCAATCATGTATCATAATCAAATCGATCTATCAGTCAATCAATCTATCAGTCACATATGTGGGGCCCCCACCAAAGCCCGTTTATTTTATATGAATTAATCCCATAAATTCCATTATTCGGAATTACGGAAAATTCGTTCATGCTTATTAAAATCAAGAGGAGCAGAAGATTGTTTGAAGACCAAAATGGAATTAAAGCTATTTGAGAGAAAATCGGATTTTTGAAATTCATTTGAAAAATTAGAGTCTCGAAGGTTATTTAAAGAAAATTGGGATTTTAGAGTTTATTTGAAGATCGGACTTTCAGGAATTAAATATGAGAATGAGAATTTTTAGAAATTAAATTTGAACGAGGTTGGAAACTTGAAAATGATTTAAGAGTTTGGGATTTTAAATGAGGGGATAAGTGGATGAGTGAATAAGTAAAGGAATGAAATAACGATGGTGAAATAATAAAGTTTAGGTAAATAATTGCGAAAGATGGAATTTTAGAGATATGAAGATGTGAATTTAGAGATTGAAAACTTAAGAATTTATTTAGAGATGAGATCTTTGGTATATGAATAATTGAATAAGTTAGTGGATGGTATAACATTAATAACGAGAATAATCATTAAACGGCGATATATGGACGGTGGAGTTTTTGAGATTAGAAATTAGATTTGGAAGTCGGATTCTAATGAATTAAACTTTAATGATTAGAATAAACAGATGATGTGGAATAATAATGCTACTTAATGGAAACAATATTTTAAATGAATAGAAAAGGAGCAATGGAATTTTAAGATTGAAAATTAAGTTAGGACGTTGAATTTTTGAAGAGTTGGACCTTAAATGAATAAAAAGATAGGGGATAAGAATTCTAATTAACGAAAATAACATTTAGGCGAATAATAGAATTTCTAAGGTTGAAAGTTAAATTGAGATTTTTGAAAGATTGGAGTTTAAATAAATATGGGATGATGATTCTAATGGATGAAAATGAAATTTAAACGAATTGTAGAATTTTTTTTAGGATTGAAAAATTAAATTAAAATATGGAATTTTTGAAGGATTAGACTTTAAATAACTAAATAAATACAGGATTATAATTCTAATTAATGAAAATAAGACTTAGATGAATTGTAGAATTTTTAGGATTGAAAAATTAAATTAAAACATGGAATTTTTGAAGGATTAGACTTTAAATAACTAAATAAATACGGGATTGTAATTCTAAGTGATGAAAAAATAAGATTTAAATGAATTGTAGAATTTTTAGGACTGAAAATTTGAATTAAAATATAGAATGTTTGAAGGATTAGACTTTAAATAACTAGATAAATACGGGATTACAATTCTAATTAATGAAAATAAGATTGAGTTGAATTGTAGAGTTTTTAGGATTTGAAAGATTAAATTAAAACATTGAATTTTTGAAGGATTAAACTTTAAATAACTAGATAAATACGGGACTATAATTCTAACTGATGAAAATAAGGTTTAAATGAATTGTAGAATTCTTAGGATTGGAAAATTAAATTAAAACATGGAATTTTTTAAGGATTTGACTTTAAATAACTAGATAAATACGGGATTAAAATTCTAATTGATGAAAATAAGATTTAAATGAATTGTAGAATTTTTAGGATTGGAAAATTAAATTAAAACATGGAATTTTTGAAGGATTTGACTTTAAATAACTAGATAAATACGGGATTAAAATTCTAATTGATGAAAATAAGATTTAAATGAATATTTGAAGAATTAAATTAAGACATGGGACTTTTGAAAAATTACTTAAAGACCTAAGTTTTGAAAATGGGATTTAAAGTTTAGAATGTAGGAAATTCTTTGAGTCCAATATAAATTAATTTATACAAAAGTTTTTCATATATGGTGATTTAGACATAATTTAAAGATGGGAAGGTGAAATATAAATTATCTTGTGTTTTGAAAGGATATCCAACCTTAATAATTTGTCCTTTAATCGTCTTCAAGTTGAGTTAAATAAATTGGTAGAAATAGAATAAGATAACAAATAAAAGGGAATGATTGAATTAATTAATTATTGATATGTTCCCAATTGGTGTCTCAGCTGATTCATGTCCTCTCAATGGTCCCTGACATTGGTACCATTTGATTCGTGTCCAGCTGGTGTTCCTTGATTGTGGTCCTCAAAAGGGAGTAATCAACAAAATTTATAACCTATTACACCATGTACTAGGATAGCTTTAGCTAGCATAGCATAATGGCTCTCACGGATGCATCTTGCAATGGCTTGTGCCTCTCACCTAGCATTTGCCATCCAAGATGATCCTTAACCTTGGATTACCCGTCAAAAGCTCGTAAGAGATAACTAATGGATGTCTCCTTGGAGTCCAAAAGCTTACCAAGTGTTGGCTATTCTAGAAAATCCTACCTTCAAACCACCTTCCAAAGGCTCGCAAGAGGTAAACTAGTGCATCTCAATGGACGGAGATCACTTGCCTTACCAAGTGTTGGCCCAGGTGATTTAAAGGCGTTTTAAGTTAACTAAAAAGATAAAAACCATTAACGGGTCACACTTTCTCTTCATTAAAAACTAAAACAACAAAACTTCAAATTCTTGCATGAGGAAACTTACCCGACTTTCTTCACTCCAAGAGACGAAGAGCCTAGTCACTCATCCTCAGAGTTTGATTGGCTAGAAAGAAAACTAACGAGAAAACAAAAATATGAAGGAAAAACAGAGCAAGTGCTCTGTAAAATATATTTCTTCCTTGTGCCAATTACATGATTATTTGTCTCTGAGAACAAGCTCCCGAGAGATTGATATATGTGTAAAGAAAATTATAAACTATATATAAGAGGTTATTCACCCTTTGTTCTTACTTAAAAAATAAGGAATCCTATGATAGGTGGGTTACAAGGAGAGTTTGGGGATTTAAACATCAAATATCTAAAGCAAAATATCTCAAAATGTCGGTCTCAAATATCAGGAAGCTTCAGGAGAAATTCCACAGCAAGAGGGTTGCGAAATTTCGCAGCAAAAAGGACAACATTTCGCAGCCTTGTGAAATTTGCCTTCAGCTTGGAGTGATCGGCTTCCAATGGCTGTAACTCCTTCATTTCAACTCCGAATCGTGCACCATTTGAAGCATTGGATTGTTGACTTCCTGAGCTTCGAAACAAAATATAGAATGTATAAATTGAACTCCAGAAAGTGCTCCAAAAGTGGTTGACATGACTGTCATCTAGAATGCTTCATGGCAGATTTCTCTTTGCTTCCCCTCCTTGCATTCCGGATTTGCTTATGGAAAAGGACTTCAAAGCTTCAGTTCTTCATGTTTCTGAGATTTCCATTGCTTTTCCATGGATTCCAAAGAACTCTCCTCAATCTCAGATTGATTTGGTGATCAAATTACTAACAAAAACACCAAAACTTACACACTTTGATTAGAAATGATTGCAAAGGTCCTTAATATGTTAATTGGGTTAAAATGTAATAACTAATACTCAAAAGTGTTTAAAAGAGTTAATTACAAGCTATAAAATAGCACTTTTTGAGTAGTAATCACTCCCCCTTAATCGACATATTGCTAGTCCCTTAGCAATGAAGGAGAGAAAAATAAAAATAAAAGTACTATAATTTACAACATCATGCTGATAAAAAAACAATTTCAAGTGGCATGATGATCTAACTCTCACATGGAACATTAAAGAAATAAAACTCAAACTTCAACAAGAGTTATCAAATAACTTGTCTAATCACAATTCATAAAGAGAAGGCATTATGCAAATTTAAGCTTTAAAAGAGTTTCCACTCCCAAAGGGCCAAACCTTACTCTTCCACAAAAATCTAAGTGTTATTTATTAGCTTCCGAATATAGTATGTTGAACTAATCTCTCCCTCCAACCTAGTTCTTTTTCAAAGCTTAGCAAACTGATCAACCTCCAATAGGCTAAGAACCCACCTATTTTCTTTCAAATTCTTTTTTTCATTGTAGGAGTACAAGGCTTAAAGGTGTTCTTTTCTAAATTGTCCATGTAATGGGGGTCCATCGATGACTCCCAACCAATTAAGGTTTAGGACCTCAAGCTTTAAGGATCTTTCAACCACTAACTCCTCGGATTTTACCCCGGACTTTTGAGAATGAATTTCAATACCCAAGCACCTACAGTATGTTAAACTCCACCTATTCACCCTTGTAACGAGCATTGAGGTCGGTGACTCCCAACCAATGAAGGCTTAGGGCACCAGGTTTTAAAGATTTTCACCATATACCCCTCAAACCTTGCTCGGGTTTCAAGGCAAGCAAACATTTTTTTTCTGTCTTTCTTTCTTCTTTTTTTCAAAGGCTCATTGGCCTTTTATAAGGTGTCCCAACACTATTAAATGAGGTCAAAGGTACCAAGTCTAAAATTTTCCTAAGTTAAGAGGGAAATAGTTTTTCATCTTATAATCGGAACCTATTGTGCACAGTGTGTGAATAGCTTAAAGTAGAAGAACTAAGGTTGAATTCAATAGAAGTTTCAACAATTCATCAACTTTAGTAAGCCTAATACAAACTCTAAGTCAAGTAAAAAGACAAAAATTCAATTTCTCCCATTTTATTTTTGAAAATTTTTCCTTAATAACCATGGAGAGTAGAATAAAAACTTTCAAATTTTTTTAAAATTAAGCAAAAAAACAACTAAATTACCAAAATAACTTAGCATTATTAACAATACTTACTTCCTCAACTCTCCCCCCAACCAAGTTGAACATTGTCCTCTATGTGACAAAAGCGATTGAAAAATAGGGAGCAAGTGGTACCTCCTGTGTGACATGGAGTTTGAGTCGTATAGGAGAAACCACCTGTTTAAAAAAAAAAACAAAAGAGTTAGTAAGTAGAGAAAATAGAAAAATGCCAAGTTTAAACAAAAATGATGTCTATATATGATGTATCATTGATTCATGCCTAATTGGTGTCTCAACTGATTCGTGTCCAGCTGGTGCTCCTTGATGGCGGGAGTAATCAACAAAATTTATAACCTATAACACCATGAACTAGGGTAGCAAAGAAAAAGCTACTATAGCATAGTGGCTCTAGGATCGTTCACTGGGAAGGGTTTCCAAGCTGAAAATGATACCAATTCAAAGTGAATTGGTGCTGTTTCTTCTCAAGGTTAGTTTAAGAAATAAAACAATGACTTTGGTTGAAAAAGGGTTAGACTTAGACTAATAACACAACAAGTGATGAAAATTACTTAAGAAGAAAAGCATTCCTTGGAGATTCAGGTTTACAGGGGAGGTTCCTCATGCAATAGCATAGCTCCGGTCAGTTGGTTCAATTCCTCACATTAGAGAATCAACCTAAAGTCAATTCTCTAACAGGTGCTGCACAAATGCATCCCTCAATTGGATTTCAGCTTTAATTCTCTCACTGATGCAACTTGCAATGGTTCTAGCCTCTCACTTAGCCTTTACCATTCAAGGTGATCTTTAACCTTGGACTTCCTTTCACAAGATCGCAAGAGATAACTAATGGATGTCTCCTTAGAGTCCAAAAGCTTACCAAGTGTTGGCAATTCTAGAAAATCCTACCTTCAAGTCACCTTCCAGAGGCTCGCAAAGGGTAAACTAGTGCATCTCCATGGTTAGAGATCACTTGCCTTACCAAGTTTTGGCCCAGGTGACTCCAAGGCGTTTTAAGTTAACTAAAAACATAGAAACCATTCATGGGACACACTTTCTCTTCATTCATAGCTGAAACCACAAAGCTTCTGATTCTTGCACTTGGAACCTTTCCCGACAACCTTCACTCCAAGGAACTAAAAGGTTTAGTTACTCATTCTCTAGGGAAAGCTCCTCAGAGAGTGCATAACTTAGTAAATGAAAAATACAATCAAAGTGAGAAGGTAAGGTAAGATAGAGCTCAAGCTCTGTATATTACTTTCTTTCAAACTTACAAAAGGTTCATCACCCTCAGAACAGGCTCCTCGGGCTATATTTATACCAAAAATTACATTAATAACTATTACATGGATATTTAGCTAATTTCCTAACTTAAAAGCTAAGGAATCCTATAATTGGTGGCTTACAAGGAGAATTTAGGGATTTAGACAACAAAAATCTGATGAAAAATATCTCCAAGTGTCGGTTACAAATATCAGGAAGCACTAAGGACCATTTCGCAGGAGAAAAAGAGGTCTGCGAAATTTCGCAGACAACCAAGAAGGGCTGTGAAATTACTTCGCAACAAAAGGCTGATTCCGCAGCGCTCCGAAGTTGGCTTTCATCTTGTGGTGTTTGGCTTCCATCGCGTCGTGAAACTTCAGGGGAAATCCATAGCACTGTGCAAAAAGGCTGCGAAATCATTCCGCAACAAAAGAGTGATTTCGCAGCACTTTGTTGAATCCTTCCTTCAACTTGGAGCAGTTGTCTTCCAAAGGCTGTAACTTCCTCATTTAAGCTCCAAATCAAACACGGTTTGAAGCATTGGATTGTTGACTTCCTAATATTTCAAATGACATATAGAATGCATAATTTGGACATCAGGAAGTGCTCCAAAAGTGGCTGAAATGACTGTCATCAAGAATGCTTCATGACAGATTTCTCTTTGTTTCCCCTCCTTGCATTTCAACTTTGCTTATGGCAAAGGGCTTCAAAGCTTTGGTTCTTCATGCCTCTAAGCTTCCCATTGCTTTGCCAAGGATTCCTAATAACTCTCCTCAATCTTATATTGCTTTGGTGATCAAAAAGCTATCAAAACACCAAAAATTAAGGCAATTTTATTAGAATTGATTGCAAGAGGCCTTAACATGTTAATTGGGTTAAAAGGCAATAACTACTACTCAAAAGTGTTTAAAAGGATTAATTACAAGCTATCAAATAACACTTTTTGAGTAGTAATCAATCATCAGTAATACATCCAATCCCAGAATATAAGACATCAAAATATGGAATTATTTATACTAATATGTAAATACAAAAAATGAAGAGATGATCAAGTAATGGTAGAGTCCTGTGGAGCTGATGCATCTGTGGTGGCCTCTTGAGTGGGTTGGATCAGGAATTTGACCTCTGTTCTGGTAGTCTCCTTAGGTGTCATAGTCTCCTTAATTGGAGCTATGGGTTTTGATGGTTTAAGGAGATCTGAAATGAAATGAGAGGCTTCATGTGTGTGACCTCAGTGAGAGGGCTCTCCTCTTTAGATGCATGGTTATGAGGCTTTGTTGGCATTTTTGCAACTTCCCTTGGCTTTGCTAGGTGTTTTCGCAAACCTCTCTTCATTTTGCAAGTCATTTTTATAGTCTGGAGGTCATTTCGTAACTTGGAGATCATCTTGCAGCCAAAGGGAAAAAAGAAAAACATTTTTGCAGCCCACGAAAAAAAAAAGTAGACACATTTTCGCAGCCAAAGAGGAATTTCACAGGGGGTAGCTATGGGGCTGCGAAAACATTTCGCAGCCAAATGGGAATTTCGTAGCCCATTTTGATGCCTGGAGCATTTTCGTAGCCATTTTGAAGCTTGGAAATCGTTTTGTAGCCATTTTGAAGCTTGGAGATCATTTCACAGCCATTTGGAAGTTTGGAAATCATTTTTGAAGCTTGCAGCATTTTCGCAGCGGGGGGTGGATTTCACGGAGGAGGGGAATTTTTGTAGCTGTGCAAGAGGTGGGGGATTTCGCAGCCTATTTCGTAGCTGCGAAATGGGCGTACGGCACTGTGAAGTGGCACTCGTGTGCCAAAGGGTGGTTTCGCAGCTGCGAAACACCCTTCGAATTGGGGGCGTGGCTGCGAAATAAAAAAAAATTCCCGCTTTGGCTTTGCGCGATTTGTCTTCAAACGGCCATAACTTCTTCGTTTCAAATCCAAATCGCACATCGTTTCAAGCACTGGACTCCTGACTTCCTAAGCTTAGAAACGAAATATGGTAGGCATAATTTGAGCTCCAGGAAGTGCTCCAAAAACGTGTCCAACAGTAGCGAAATGGGGTGCGGCTATAACATTTCCGTTCATGGTTTGCGTGCTCGTCTTCAAACGGCCATAACTTTTTTGTTTCAACTCCTAATCGAGCAACTTTTGAAGCTATGGACTCCTGACTTCCCAAGATTTGAAACGAGATATAGTATACATAATTTGAGCTCCAGGAAGTGCTTCAAAAATGTGTCCAACAGTAGTGAAATGCAACATTTCCGTTCATGGTGTGCACATTGAAGGATTTTAAGGTGTGGAGATTTTGCAACCATTTGGCAGCTGCGAAATGAGTGTACGGGGCTTTGAAATGGCACTCGTGTGCCAAAGGGTGGTTTCACAGCTGCAAAACACCCTTCCAAATGGCATCTCGGCTACAAAATGGAGGATCTTCAAGGCGTGGAGGTTTCGCAGCCATTTCGCAACTGCGAAACGGGTGTACTTGGCTGTGAAATAGCACTCGTGTGCCATGGGGTCTCTTCACAGCTGCGAAAATTTTCACATAGGAGGATGGGCGGCTGCGAAACCATTTCGCAATGGGAAGCCATTTTCGTAGCGGCTCACTTTCGCTGCGAAATTTCGCAGCCTCTGCTCTCTCCTTGCTTTTTGAGCTCCTCTTGATTCCCAACTTCCTTCTTTCACCTTTTTTGACATTCCTCCTGATTTTGATCATCCAAAAACCTATGTTACATCAAAACAAATTAGAATTAAAGCATTGAAATCACAATTAAAACATTGAAATCAAAATTAAAACAAGTAATAAGTAAAACAAAAAGATATGGATTAGTTAGTCTTTAGAAAGACTAAGTCCATCAAAAAATTTGATCCTGATTTAGCTTGACCAAATCCCATATGAAGTTTGCATCCCTCACTTGAGACTTGCTTTGTATGATTTTCCCATATAAAGCTTGGAGGAAAAGTGGAGGCATGTGTTTCTTCATCAATTCTTCTTTGATGACTATCCTCTATGGTTCTTCATCTATATAGTCATCTTTCTCTATGCTATTCCCCTTTTTCTTTCCTTTGATTTCCTCCCTCTTTTCTTTCTCTGTTTCACTCTCTTCATCATGCTCTAGCTTGGATGTGGGCAGATCAACCTCTTTACCACTCCTCAAAGTGATAACCGTTTCAACTTCCTTCACCATTGAAGATTCTCCCTCTTGAGCCTCCACTTCATGGATGCCCTTGGAATTTTGATAAGGTTGAGAAGGAGAGTTTCCTTTTTCTTGCACTGTGTTGAGGTTGGCAAACCTTGAGATTGAATATTGGAGATTATCTATCTTTTGAGATAGATCATGTTGCACTCCATCCATCTTTTTGTTCAATGAACTTTCTACATTGTCAATTCTTTGACTGAGCTGAGCATTGATGGATTTCTGAGCTCCAACAAAGTCTCCCATGACTTTGCTAAGATTCACCATAGCTTGTTCAAGGTTCGAGGCTTGCAGAAGTGCTTGAACATGTTGCTTGTACTGAGGTGGCTGTGGTTTCCAAGAGAATTTTGGATGGTCCCTCCAATTGGAATTGTAGGTGTTGCAATCACCAAACATTTCCCTCACCATTGGAATGGTAGGACACTCTTCCACCAAGTGCTCATAAGGTAGACAAATGCAACAAGGCATAGGTTGCAATGGTGTCTGAGAGATGGCTTGCAGTTCTTACATCTTCTTCATTTCTAGCTCTTCCAATCTCCTTGCCATAGCTGCAATCTTTGCCTTCATGTCTATGTCGTCATTCAAAATATACATCTCACCCTTAGCATTAGGTTGAGACATCATTCTTCCCATATCTCTAGCATTTGGTTCATCCCATCTTCTTGAAACATCAGCCACATAACTCATGAAGTTCATGGCTTCCTCTGCTATCTTGTATTCAACATGGCATGCACAACTAGCAATTTGTGAATTAAAAACAGAGAAAACAAAAGAAAACAAAAGAAAAACAATTCTAAGAGAAAAAATTAAGGTAAACTAAAAACTAAATAAAAGGTATAATAAAATATGAACAAAGAAAAAGAAACAAATAAAAAGAGTTAGTAAAAAGAAAAGAAAAGTCACCAAACTTGTGATAAAGATCACAAGTACTCTAGAAAGGTGATATCACTGTAAAGTGGCACCATCCCCGGCAACGGCGCCATTTGATACGTTCCCAATTGGTGTCTCAACTGATTCATGTCCAGCTGGTGTCCCTTGATTTTGGTCCTCAGGGAGTAATCAACAAAATTTATAACCTATTACACCATGTACTAGGATAACCTTAGCTAGCATAGCATAATGCCTCTAGGGTCGTTCACTGGGATGGGTTTTCACTTCACAATTGATACTAATTCAAAGATGAATTGGTGCTTTTTAATTTCAAGGTTAGCTTTAAAAGAAAACATAATCTTTGGTGGAAAAATGATTAGTTTTAAGCTAACCAAAAATAGTAACAACTGATTTTAATTACAAAGAAAAGTGTTTCTTGGAGTTTAGATCACTAGGCTCAGGTTCCTCATACAAAAAGGGAGTTTCGGTCACTTGTTTCTTTTCCTCGCATTAGAGAATTAACATATAGTTAATTCTCTAACCGGTGTGGTACAGATGCTTCCCCTTAACGGGTTCAAACACTAAATCCCTCTCACTGATGCATCTTGCAATGGCTTGTGCCTCTCACCTAGCATTTGCCATCCAAGATGATCCTTAACCTTGGATTACCCGTCAAAAGCTCGCAAGAGATAACTAATGGATGTCTCCTTGGAGTCCAAAAGCTTACCAAGTGTTGGCTATTCTAGAAAATCCTACCTTTAAACCACCTCCCAAAGGCTCACAAGAGATAAACTAGTGCATCTCAATGGATGGAGATCACTTGCCTTACCAAGTGTTGGCCCAAGTGATTTAAAGGCGTTTTAAGTTAACTAGAAAGATAGAAACCATTAACAGGTCACACTTTCTCTTCATTAAAAACTAAAACAACAAAACTTCCAATTTATGCATGAGGAAACTTACCCGGATTTCTTCACTCCAAGAGACGAAGAGCCTAGCCTCTCATCCTCTGAGGAAAAATCCTCAGAGTTTGATTGGCTAGAAAGAAAAAGAACGAGAAAACAAAAATATATAGGAAAAACAAAGCAAGTGCTCTGTAAAATATATTTCTTACTATTACAAAAGGTTGTCTCTGAGAACAAGCTCCCGAGAGATTATGATTGTGTAAAGAAAATTATAAACTATATATAAGAGGTTATTCACCCTTTGTTCTTACTTAAAGACTAAGGAATCCTGTGATAGGTGGGTTACAAGGAGAGTTTGGGGATTTAGACATCAAATATCTAAAGCAAAATATCTCAAAATGTCGGTCGCAAATATCAGGAAGCTTCAAGAGAAATTCCACAACAAAAGGGCTGCGAAATTTCGCAGCAAAAAGGACAACATTTCGCAGCCCAAGGCTGATTTCGCAGCCGTGTGAAATTTGCCTTCAGCTTGGAGTGATCGGCTTCCAATGGCTGTAACTCCTTCATTTCAACTCCGAATCGTGCACCATTTGAAGCATTGGATTGTTGACTTCCTGAGCTTCGAAACGACATATAGCATGCATAAATTGAACTCCAGAAAGTGCTCCAAAAGTGGCTGACATGACTGTCATCTAGAATGCTTCATGGCAGATTTCTCTTTGCTTCCCCTCCTTGCATTCCGGATTTGCTTATGGCAAAGGACTTCAAAGCTTCAGTTCTTCATGTTTCTGAGCTTTCCATTGCTTTGCCATGGATTCCAAAGAACTCTCCTCAATCTCGGATTGCTTTGGTGATCAAATTACTAACAAAAACACCAAAACTTACACACTTTGATTAGAAATGGTTGCAAAGGTCCTTAATATGTTAATTGGGTTAAAAGGTAATAACTATTACTCAAAAGTGTTTAAAAGAGTTAATTACAAGCTATAAAATAGCACTTTTTGAGTAGTAATCAATTATGGATATTAGAGATTTTTAAGAGAATTATTTAGGATTTGGGCAACCTAATGGGCTAAATTGATGTGGGCATGGGCCAATGAGGGTGGCTAGCATAGGGGGCATGGGGCCCTTCATCAACATGCTTGGGTTGGGCTCCAACTCAAGCCTAAACCTGTCACCAAGAGCTTAGGTCTGGGCTCCAACTTAAGCCCAAGGCACCATCACCATCAAATCTTGGGCCTGGGCTCCAACTTAAGCCCAAGGCACCATCACCATCAAAGCTTGGGCCTAGGCTCCAACTTAAACCCAAGTTCAAGGCCAATATGGGCAAGCCCAAAACGCATTTCTATCACAAACCTAGGCTTGGGCTCAAATCTCCACCTATGGGCAAGCCTAAAAGGCTCCAAACTCCCTCACATCCCACCACTCCAACCGGGCATCATTTGCTCCACCAGCAGCCTCCTTGGCAGCAACCTTCAAGCCCCTTTCTCTTCACTCTTCCACTGAGGCCGCTTCAAAGGGGACACATGAGGGAGAAATCACCATGCTTCCGGGAGTCCATCTTCACCAAGGATGGTGGTTTTGTGAGTTTCATAGGGACGGAAAGAAGGTGAGTGAGAGATGTTCGCGGGTATGGGAAAGTTGGGTATGCAATGGAGGTGGCGTGATGGAGGTGGCTACATGCATAATGATGAAAGCAAGGATTACTAGTGGTGAGATATTTGCATGGGAAGAAGGATAGGAATCATGGGTGATGGGGTGGGTGTTAGAAAATGGAAACGTGGTGTAGAGAGAGAAAAGGTGGCAACATTCATGGGTATTGTGAAAAGTGAGTAAGGATAAAAGAATGGGCATAGAGATGAGAGATAAATGGGTGAGGAATAGGTGGTGAGTGAATTAAGGAGAGGAAGTGAGTCCAATGGTGGTGGGATGAGTACATACATGCATGTGGTGTGCATGGAATGGGTTCAATGTGGTCGTGCATGGCCATGCCAAGATGGGAAGAGATGGGTATGAAAGGTGGCTATGCATGGTGAAAATGTGGGGGGTATGGTGGAGTTAAAAAGAAGTGATACGCAGGAGGCATGAAAAATGGATATGAGGGTGGGTGTAAGGATATGTGGGAATAGGTGCAAGGAGGTTGATGGGAAACAGGTAGGGGAATGATGTCCATGTAAGAGTGAAGCTAGGAATGTTACTATAGCTGCTTCCTTTGTACCAAATGGACCACTTTTTCCATCCTCATAAAGAAATGCCATACCTCCATGGATGAATCAATGTGAAAACTCAGTCCCTCCATCTTTCTTACTGCAAACTGTTGGGGTCACCTTCAGTCCAGTTTCATAACCTTACAACCTCGAATGCACTCAGAAAAGAAACAATGGAACAAGAGAATAACAACAAGAAAAAGAACATAAAGACTTTTACAAGCATATCGGACCCATTTCATCACTTCATCCATGGGTCCAATAGCCATTGAGTTAATATAAAAAATACTCGTCAGAATAGGGCATAAAACACAGCAAGCTCTTCAAACATTTAATCAATAATCACCAAATCAAAGCAACCCAACAAGCAGAATTGAAATCATTGCAAATGATACCTGAGAAATATAAAAAAATTGGAAAATATATAGAAAAAAAAAATGAAATAGCCATACCTGGAAATCTCTCCTCTCAGCTAGGTGTCCTAGACCCTTGCTCCTCTTCCCTCTTTTTCCTACTTAGCTTTCTTTTTCTCCTCTCTTCATGTCTTCCTCAGCAAGCCATCACCAACCCTACTGTTCCTCCATCAGCCAGCATGGCTTATCAACCATCAGCAGCATGGCCTCCTTGCTCTTTTGCTACCCCGTCCAATATGGCTTTCCTCCAACAGAAAAAGGGGCCCCCTCCTTATTTCAAAAAGAAATGCCAAGAAGTCAAGAAAACTCTCCCCCCCAGGTCCCTCACTAAAAGGGGTCTACATAACCCCTCAAGACATTAAGCAAATTTCCTACCAAATCCAACTCCCAATCATTAAAAGCTCTAAGGAATCTTAGATTCCATCCTCCCTGACCAAAATTCTAGTCCCAAACTTCCTCCACCATAGCATTCCTATGGGCAGCCATGGCAAATAATTGGGGAAAACTTTGTGACAACGCTATAATACCATACCAATGGTCAGTCCAAAATCTGATTTTAGTGTCATTTCTAATTGTGAACACTATATTTTCCCAACACCAATATGTTTCCTTCAAAATCTCCTTCCAAACCCCTACTCCAAACGTCTCATTCGCCTTATTTGTCCTCCAACCAAGGCCCTCTTGCCCATATTTCACCGAAATCACCTTCTTCCAAAGATTTTCCTTGTCACATGAAAATCTCCATATCCATTTGCTAAGTAAGGCCTTATTTAAAAGAGCTAGGTTCCTTAAGCCTAGCCCACCCTTTTCCTTATCCTCACACACCACCTCCCAATTAACTAAGTGGGATTTCCTCTCCAAGTTTCCCCCTCCCCAAAGGAAATCTCTTTGTAGTTTTTCTAATCTTCTTGCTACTACCTTGGGCATTCGAAAGAGAGACATTTGATAAATGAGTATACTAGCCATCGTACTCTTTATGAGAGTGATTCTCCTGCCTTTGGAAATAAATTGTCGTTTCCAAAGCGCAAGTCTCCTCCTCACTCTCTCTTCCACCCCATCCCACACAGAGAGAGCCTTGTTAGGAGCCCCTAAAGGCAATCCCAAATAAGATGAAGGCAAAGACCCCACCCTACACCCTTGCTCCACTGCCAAAACATCAACCTCTTCCACCTCACTAACTGGAACGATTTCACTTTTGGCCAAACTGATCCTTAATCCTGATGCAGCTTCGAACCATAATAAGGTCCAGCTCAAGGAAGTTAGGTGCTCTTTCTTAGCCTCATAAAAAACCACTGTATCATCAGAAAAAAAATAGGTGAGAGATATTCAAGTTCGTTCTTCTTCTTCCCCGGATTCTACACCCTGAAAGAAAACCCCCTTCAACAGTCCTCCTAATGAGAGAACCCAACACTTTCATTCCTATAACAAAGAGATAAGAAGATAGAGGGTCTCCTTGACAAAGCCCCTTGGTACTGGAAAAAAAACCTGCTGGCACCCCATTAACCAAAATAGAAAATTTAGCTGTAGAGATGCATTTCCACATCCATCCCAACCACTTTGACCCAAACCCCATCTTTTGCATAACCTTCATTAAAAACTGTCAATTTATGCTGTCAAGCTTTTTTGATATCCAATTTACATTATAAGCCCTTTCTCTTTTCTTTTCTACCATGAATCAATCACCTCGTTTGCTATTAGAGAGGCATCCAAAATATGTCTACCCATCAAAAAAAGCATTCTGATCATAGGATACCCCTTTTCCTATCACTTTCTTAAGCCTATTAACTAACACCTTAGCCAAGAATTTATACACCCCCTCCCCAACAGGCTAATAGGTTTAAAGTCCCCAAGGTCCTTAGCCCATTTTCTTTGGTATAAGAACTAGAAATGTGGAATTGAGGCACTTGAGAAAAGCTTTGTTCATGGAACTCCTTAAACATTCCAAGACTTTCTCTTTCATAAAGTCCCAATAGTTTTGCCAAAAAGCCACTGTGAAGCTATCCGGGCCTGGGGCTTTGTCGCCATTCATTTCCATCAAAGCAGAGTGGACTTCTTCCTCAGAGAAGGGGATCTCCAAATTCTCAGCTTCTTGATGGCTCAGGTGATCTAATTGCAGCCTCCCAATATCAGCCTTCCAATTTGAATTTTCTAATAGCATCTATTGATAGGCGTTAGCTATCCCTTCCCTCACCTCTTGCTCCTCTAACAACCACACCCTATTTATCTTAATTTTGTCCAGGGAATTATTTCTAATATGGGCATTTGCCATATGATGGAAAAAAACTCGTATTCATGTCCCCTTCCCTTAGCCATAATTCCCTTAACAACTATCTCCAATGAACTTCTTCCAATAACACCCACTTTTTATAATTTTACTTTGTTTCCTTTTTTAATTATGTTTCCTCCTCTGATAGATTTCTCTCATTTTCCACCAGGTCCCAAAATTCCACTTGTTGAAGAGCTGGAATTTTATTGCATTCCAACCTCCCAAAACATCCCTATTCCAAGAATTTATGTTTTGTTTAAGTTCCTTCAACTTTGCAACCAACCTAAAGTTGGCATTGCTGCTAACCACAATCCTCTGCCACCAACTCTGAAGGAAATCTTTAAAACCCTCTACTTTAAGCCACATGTTTTCAAATCTGAAGGGGAAGGGTCCTCTTCTTAAACCACCACTCTCTAACAACATGGGGAAGTGATCCAAGATAGGCCTACACAGCCTGCTCTGGAGGACCCCACTAAACTTATCAAGCCAACTTGGAGTCACTAGAAATATGTCCAACCTAGCCCAGGACTGATTATTATGACCCCCGCTCCAAGTGAACAAACTCCCTTGCAAAGGTAAATCAACTAGCCCTAAATCATCAATTATCTTAGCAATTCTCCTCATCGTTGTTGTTAACCTCCCTTGTTTGCTCCTTTCCCTTTGGAATAGAATGATATTGAAGTCATCCCCTAAACACTAGGGTTCTTCCCAAATTCCTCTAATCGCCCCAAGCTCTTCCCGCAAGTATTCCCTTTCTTCTTTAGTGAACGAAGCATAAACTCCTGAGAACACCCAAGCAAAACCATCTTCCACATTCCTGAATCTACAAGAGATTGAAAATTGACCCACCTCCCAATCCAGAATTTCCAAAGACCTTTTATCCCAATAGATCAAGATACCTCCCGTAGAGCCAAAAGCATCCAAAGCCCTCTAACCTAAGAATCTCCCCATTCCCAAACTCTTTACCACACCCTCGATCATTGATTGAAATTTTGTCTCCTAAATACACAACAAATCTACCTTCTGGTTTTTTATAAAGGCCTTTATTATTTTCCTTTCGGAGCTGTCATTTGCTCCCTACACATTCCAACTCAACAATTTGAGCTTCATTGGACTTCCAAAAGCTGACACCCTTTGCTCTACAAGGGGCATTTCTGTTTTTTCCCTCCCTCATAATTAATTGAGCACTCTAGCCTTCTTAGTTCCCTTTCAAATTTTGATTTCTCCAATATACCTTTACTATGAATCATCTCCCATCTTTTTCTAATTTTGACCAAGAAATCAAGAATCTCCTTTTCCAATCTCTCTGTCAAGAATCCTAGAAAATGGTTGAATCTTGTTAGACTACTTTTCTCCCATCTATTCTCCTCCCAACCTCTAACTTCTTGAGACTCAGACTGAGCTGAGCACCACTCCATTCTCCTTTCCTTATTGTTGTCACTATTTACCTCTATTAGATCCCAGCAGATAGTGGTTGCATTCTCTGTAGTTCCATCTGCGGTGATCATATGCAGCGGACTCTCTCCTTGAATTTCCTTCCTTAAAGCCCTAGAATGATAGTAATACTCCCCCACCGGAGTCTGACCAAAAGAAAAAGAAAAAGAATGAGAAGACCCTGAATCCCTTTTTCCCCAAGAAGCCAAAACAATCTCATACCTCGTAGCTTCTTCGACTAATGTAAGGTCTGTTGTTGATTGTTGATCTTCTATTTGCTGCTTCCTCATGGCTTCCGTCTCCCAAAGTTTAAGAAACTCTGCATCTGGGTTGCTCTAGCTTCTAATACCATGCCAGGCTGAGGGACGGACCTTAACAGAATGTGCTCTGTCTAGTAAAAAGATCTGGGATGGGCCTGGGCTTGAGTCCCCTTCCAAGCCAAATTGCCAAGTGGCAAACAACTCTCTACTTCGTTAACCCACCACTCAGCCTTGGAGGACAATGGTCCAATTTCGTTTGTTGCGGCCCCTTTTAAATTTAAGTTCGCTAGTGGGCCTAGCAAGGAGAGCCCGCCAGTTCTCCTCTGGGAAAATCAACACAAACCTATTCACCTCCACTAAAAATACTGAACACAACAGGTACCTTCCCATCTCATTACTGCACAGTTGAAGCTTATAGCTCCTTCCTTCCTCCACCCAAGAATTTTTTAACTCCTTCAAGTTCTCCTTTTGGCAACATTCTTCCACCCCTTCTAGGAGTAAGGATAAACCCCTCTCTCCAAATCTAATCCAAGAAGAGAAGTTTCATCCCTTCTATGTAATCACCTTAGACAACTTTCCTTTAAACAGCTCCATCGAAATTTCAAAGGACTTGGACTCAATCCAAAACCAAGCCCTTCCACTGACCTTCATGTTCCCCCTCCTCATTCTAATTTTAAAAGAACAAATAAATAAATTAAGATAGAATTCGAACTACAATTTAAAGATTGGATATCACCAAGGGTATACAGGAGGAAAATGGCTAACTCAAACTTTGCAATAGTTAATGCAACATTAGTGAAGTCCACTTGATGTGGAGTGATTTTGCTGGTAACAGGAGTTAGATGGAGCAATAATAGAACCATTAAAAAATGAAATAAATACTATTGAAAGATGCAAGAGCTAGGAGGAGCAAAAAAAAAAAATAATAATAATAGAAACATTCACAAGAAATAAAAGACAGGTTGCTTCTGTAGTTTGTCTGGATGCATAACTAAGAAATAAGGATATGTGAGAAAATACTTCCATAAGGAATAATTTTGCACGTAGTAAGTACAAGAAGGAGTAAACATATAACATAATAATAATGTCTACAATGGAATATAATAATAATAATAATAATTCATTTGAGACAAGGCCAAGATTAAGGATAATAACACCTAATACGTTATAATGTCTACAATGGAATTATGGAGTAAACATATAACATAATAATAATGTCCACAATGGAATATAATAATAATAATAATTCAATTGAGACAAGGCCAAGACTAGGGATAATAACACCTAATACGTAGCAGCTGACAGTTGAGACAAGGCCAAGACTAGGGATAACCATTCACAAACCTAATCTCCTTTTAAGGGAAGTGCATAATAAGTTCATACAATGGTTTACTAAAAGTATCACTTCGTTTATTCACTGCACAGTTGACCTATATAAAATGATATAAAGTGTCACTTCTTAACCCAATCACCTTTTATGGACAATACACAAAAGCATTCACACAATGGTATAGAATAAACTATCACTTTACTGTATATCCACCACATGATTTTACATACAAATGATATAGAACTCTCTATTCTGCCTATCAAAAATATATAGGATTCTCTATTCTCCCATTTAGAGTCTAAAATTGCAAAAGCCCTTATAAGCTTCTCCAATTGCTTCCAGGCCTTATTTGATGGTTTAAAGGCCCCTTATCATCAATAAGAAGGATTTACTGTGAAGTGTCATTTCATTTTATATTCACCATTTAGGTTCTCCTATATGAAAATAATCTAAGCCTCTCGTATCTCCAGTTTAGAATTTAAAATGGCAGCAGCCTTGACAAGTTGCTCCAGTTTTGTTCCAAGCCTCGTCTGATTGATGGGAAGTCCTCTTGATCATCCCTACTATTGGTCATCCCTACAATATCAAGAAGATTGCCTCTTCCAAGAATTTAGTGCCAACATTATCTGTCAAAAAAACTAGGTCATCAGTCAAAGGCAAGACTCTCCAATCTCTTTGTCTCAAAGTGAGCAAACCTGTTTTGGTATTAAATCCGTTATGATTATAGAATTTATCTTTAGAGTAATAGTTTGTTGTTTTTATATAATAATAGCTAGTTCTTGGTGTTTTCAGTTTATCTATATGGTTATTTGGTTGTTTAGATATTTTAATATTAAATGTCTAGTATTTCAAATAAATATTACCAGGTCGAATATTTCAATTTAGCTATTAATATCGAAAAATCTTTGGAAACGTGAAAAACCTTTGCTTTAGAATTTCATAAGCTTCAAAGTAACTTTGCCACTTCTGAAGTAGGATATTGTCATACTCTTCGCACAAAAGATAGAGAATTCAATAGTTTGGTAGATTTGTTAATCAACTTTAGTGAAAATTAGAAAGCTTGCCAAGAAAAGATATCTATAATCTTTGAAAAGTTTCTAGATCATCATAAAAAGATAGACAGAAGTTTGACTATATCAAAGATCAACTAGTTCAAATCATTGTAGGAATAAAAACCCTACAAAACTTCAATTTAGAAAATTTTCCTTCAAAACTTGATTGACTCTATTGATGTTTTAAAGCCAAAAGTTGTAGAAATAGAGACAAAAAAAAATCTAAATAAGGTGAGAAATCACATTGTTAGGCTGGAAGAATCTCAAAAGAATCTTCAAGTCCAATTGATAGAAATGAAGAAGCTAGTTAATGGAGTCTAGCTCTCACAATATAATAGCCTTAAAATAAGGAAAAAAAAATTGGTATTCATCGAGGTTCTTGAGGAAGCAAAAAGGTTTCATACAAACTCAATAAGACTGAGTGATTTGGATCCTAATTCTCAGATAGATAAAATTACTATCAAAGAACAAAATTTTGAAATAACTTTAATTGTCAAAATATATAAAGAGCTTCAAGATCTTAAGACAAAAATCAAGAATCTTGAGTCCTCTTTAGCAAAGATAAACTCAACATCTTTTGCCTCTCAAACAGATGCTAAGATCGATGAGCTAACTGTTAAACTCAATGGACTAAGCATAAATAGCCCATCTGGAACCATCATCCCTAAAAGAATTTAGGAAGAAAGGCAAAAAGATTTTACTAATGGCTCTAAGCACTTCTGTAGCCTCAATTTCCTCCAGCCAAGGGAAAATTCTAATGGACAAAATACTTAGACACTACTACAAAAATAATTTATGATGTCACTATTTATGGTGTCGCATTTAAAATAATGACACCATTGAGCTTAAAATTTATAAAGGTGACACATCATATAAAAAATCTTCAATTAGGGTAGTTAGATGATGCTAATTTCATATTTATGGTGTCATTTTTTGGAAGTGACATCATATGAAATAAAAAAATTTAAATTTTATAACTCAATGGGCCCTTTTTTAAAATAGTGAGTAGGAACAATTTATGAAAAGTCCATTGTTTCCATACATACATAAACTAATATAAAAGATCTTATTGCTTAACCCTAACCATCGTTTTCTTTTCTTTCTTCTCACACCCATGGTTGGCACACCCATAATTGATATTCTCTGCTTCGTAAAATCTCGGGTAAGTCAAAATCCCTTATCTATCATATTCATTTTTTTTTATTAATGCAAAAATCTTTGTTAGTATAATTGTTCTATATCTCTTGATTTAGTACATCTATGATGTGGGTTTTGTAAATGGTGTTTTTTATCGAGTTCCAGGGAAGTAAAAACTAGGTTTAACATTCTAACATATTTTTCGTTTCATTGCTAATAAGCCCCAAAACAAATGAAAACAAGAAAAATGAATGATTTTTAAAATTTTTGTCTAATTGAGAATGAGAGATACACTAGTTTGTAGTGATTTTTCACATCAAATAATATTTTATTGAAGACTTGACTATATAGTGTATTGGTTGTAATTTTTCACAAGTGAAAATATTTTATTGAAGACTTGACTATATTTGATACTTTTTTCCACCATGTTAGGAGCTTTTTGGTGAAATCTAACAACAGAGATTGACATCTACTACAAGATGATGCTCAATTAATCCAAAAGCACTTAAGCTATTTAGGGTTTTCTTCGGTTAACATAAGAAAACATTCCCACTTTCTTTGTATTGCGTTACCTAAATGGAATTAAATATTGGGTATCAGAGTGGTAAAGGGTATTATAAATATGACTTTTTTTTTTAGAGTCACCTACATGGAATGAATTATTGGTAGGTGAACAAAAAATTGAGGCGATTGCAATAGTTGAATTAGTAAATGAAAGAGAAGTGTATGTTGCTTTGTTTATTCTATAAAAACAATATTTTAGTTGTTGAAATTTACATGCTTTGTTGTTTTATAAAAACAATAATTTTAGTAGTTGAAATTTTAAAATGTGAATGAAATGCATGAAAATATGTTTTGAAAAATAGGATAGTAATAAATGGAAAATAGCTCATTTCCTAAAAATATTTTGATAAATTAAAATAATCTATGGTTAAAATATATTTTTGTGAAAGTATTTAAAAATGAATCAAAATATTAATCATTGTTATTTTGTTTGAAAATAATTTAGGAATATAAAATAATATTGGGGATAATTTTTGAGTTTAAATTGGGTTATAAATGGTTAATTTTTTTAGGACTATCTTTTTTGAAAATAATCTAGTGATAATTTTTTTAAATAAGAATGTTGAAAATAATTTTAAAAATAAAATTTTGTTGGCAATGATTTTTCTAAAAGTATTTTAGGCATACATGGAAATTTCTTGCATAAAAATAAGAGAATATATATATATATATAATAGACATAAAAATAGACTTCTTTGATATTTAATAAACAAGTGAATTTTTCTCTAAAAAAAAAAAGAATTTCTCTAAATAATAAAATAATTTATATATCAGATAGTTGTCAATAAGAAAGTTTTGAAAATAAATTTGGGATAAAATATTTTTTAGTAAGTTTTGTTTAGATAATTCAAGAATAAAGTTGTAACACCTAGTACTAATGAATTAAATAGGCAATAATGATTATTTTAGTACTTAACTTTAAGCTTGCTTAATTAGATGTTAAAACTAGTTTAGTGCTAATCATGTTTAATTATGAATTAAACTTTGATTAAGGTTAAGTGGGATTAGTTAATGATCTAAGCATGCTTATTAGGTTCTTAGGGACTAATTAGGGTTATGAAAACCAAAAGGACTAATGGGAAATTATAGGTTTTATTTTTGATAACTTGAAGGACTAAAGTGCAAAATTGGGAAATTGGAGTTAGTGGAATGCCACCTCCTACTTGGGTGGACTGGTGGCAGCCATGTGGGCTGCCACCTCGTGCTTGGGTGCATGGAGACCCCTTTATAAGGGGGCTGCAGCTCGTTTTGCACCATTTCACCTACAGCAACTTGGGTTAGAGAGAGAATCTAGAGAGAGAAAGTGTAGATTTGAGGTAAGCAAGTTGTTTAATTTTGTAATTTTTGTTTATTTTGGTTCCTAATGGTATGTTGAAAAGAATTAACGGTAAAAATTGTGTAAAAGTTGAGTATAATTAGCTATAAACCTGTTTTAGTTAAAAATCGCAATTAATTAAAGATTAAAGTATTTTATTAATGGTAAGATCAGCATAAATCTTTATTTAATTTGGTTTGATTGAAAAATAGATTAGTAAACATGTGATGAATTGGATTATTTGGACACTTGGGATTTGTTAATAGGTTAGGCTTTAAGAAAATCAAAAGAATTAGTGTTTGGTAATTAATTAGGGAAATTAATATGCATTGTAAATATTGTTTAATTCAATTCAAATTTGATCTGAAAACATGTAGGATATAGATTAGAGAATGTGAGAATTAAAAAATTTGCAACAATAAACTATATAAATTTTCATGGTTAGGAAACCTAAATTATGTTGTTTCATTTTAGTTCCTCGTAATAGGCAAAGATCGCCTACTTAGAAGAAACACAAAAAGGAAGTCGGTGTAAGGTAGGGAATTTTATGCTATTCTATGGTGTATTTGATTTCTTTCCTTGAATTATTTGTTGGAATTTCATGTTATTTCTATGATTTCATAAAATGTTTTAAAGTGTCATTGCATTTTGTTTTATTGCATTGAAATGTTACCATGATATTGGAACGTATATTGGTATGAAGATTCATGGTTTGTGTTGTCGAAATGGTTCGTGGTGGGGTTGCATTGCAAGAAGGATATGGAGTTATCACAGATGATATTCAGAGAATTGATTCCTGGGAAGTGTTTATGTGATGCTACATGCATTATCAATTGATATATTGTTTATGTGGGACCATGGGTCCTTGGGTGAAAGTCCCTAAAGCCCTCGAGGAAAACACTCCGATGTGGGTGTATGGGGTTGGTCTTGCCCCTGGGTTTTAGTCCCTAAAGACACGGGGTTGGTCCTGCCCTTGGGTATGAGTCCCAAAAGACACGGGGTATGACTTGCCCTTGGGTGATGTCCCAGAATAGTCATTATTATATTGATCGAGTTTCTTGTGGAGCATTGATATTTGCTGTGTAGATTGTTGGGAGTCAACAATTTATCAGTTGTGAAAGGATGGATAGGGAAAAGCAATGATGAAACCAACAAACACATGCATACATGTTTGACATGAATCCACATTTGTTAATGGTTATGAAATGTTTATCATGCATGTTGTTAAACGTTTAATTCAAGGTTTTTAAGGGTATACTTAGGATGGTTATAAACTTTCCTACTGAGTTGTGAACTCACCCTATCCCTTCCACCTCTAGATGCAAGACAGAAGACCTATGCAGGAAATAATGCTTGAGCAATGCTTTACTGTGATTGGATGCTATTTGCTCATATTGAAAGTCTTTTGAGGCCATGCCTTTTGTATCAAGACTAAACCTTTTGTTGGAATGATGTTATGTATGTATTTGTCAGATACACTTGTAGTATGGGCTACCCGTAGTAAACAATGGGGTTTGGTGTATGTAAATTAATGTTGTACAAGTTTCTTTTGTGAAACAAAATATATTTTGTTAACTTAATAGTCACAATGTTTAATACAGGATGTACTCTTTATAACAGGGTTTCCATATCCTCTTTTTGAACAAATTCAAGTAGGAACTCAACATTTAAATTTTTGAGAGCACTTATACTGTATTTGAGTATCAATTGTTTAGTTGAAGAATAAATAATAATAATAATAATAATAATAATAGTAAAAAAAAAAAAATTGGGGTGTGACAAAAGTAGTTTATTAACTTTTCTTAAAAAATAATATTCTTCTTTCTATTTTGAATTGATAAATTTTTTTAGAAATAAAATTGTTAGGTTCTATTCTTTGTAAATGTTTAAGAAATTCTAAAAATTTCTTTTAAAAATAAAATGACATTTCTACCACATTCCTTGTAATAAATAATTGTTTTTTTATACATACTATAAAGTAAAATAAAAAATAAAAAAAATTCTTTGTTCAGTTAACCTAAGAAGACATTCCTACTTTTCTTTGTGTTAAGAGTCACCTAAATGGAATAAAATATTCAATATCATAGGAGAGTAAAAAGTATTGTAGAAATGATTTTGTTGCGAGAGTTATCTAAATGGAATGAGATATTGGCAGGTGAATAAAATATTATGGTGATTGTAATAGTAGACTTAGTGAGTTGAGGAGAAGTGTATGCTTCTTTGTTTATTCTATAAAAATAATAATTTTAGTAGTTGAAAACACGTATGAAATGACTGAAAAATATTTTCTGAAAAATAAGATAATAATAAATGGATAATAGCTCATTTCCTAAAAATCTTTTGATAAATTAAAATAACTTGTAGTTAAAATATATTCTTGTGAAAGTATTTAAAAATGAACCAATATATTAATAATTGTTATGGTTAAAAAATCAATAATTTTTATGAAAAGTTCTTTAATTCTTTCTCATTCTAATTTTTCTCTTAACATTTTTTAATAATGAATTAGGTTTTTTGTCTTATATGCACAATTTTCATGCTTGTTATAATATCATGTCTTATCATATTAGTAGTTGAAAACATTTTTATATTTTGTTATTAAAATTTTATTTTATATAATTGAGATGAAATTTAATGGACATTGTTATTTCACAAAATGAACATTAAAAAAATATTGAAATTAAAAAAATCCTTCCAAGAAATATATATATATATATATATATATATATATATATATATATATATATATATATATAAAGAATTAGATGTTAAAAATGATTTTTAAAAGAAAAATGAATTATAAAAAAAAAAATTTAAAGTGCAAATTTTAAGTAGAAAATTAGTATTTTGTTTTTAAAATTTTAGATTTATATTTTGATTTTGTAGTTTTGATTTATTTTTTATTTTCTTGAATTGTTTTTATTTGAGTTCAAATGTGACTACTTTGTTATGAGATTCATTAAAGAAATAATTGTTGATTTTACAATTATTGCATTAAATGTTTTACTCATTTAATGAATTGTACATAATTTCATACTTCCAATTATTGTGATATTAATGTTATTCTCATTTGATTTCAGTTTGATGACAAAAAAAAAAAAAAAAAACATATTCTCAAGTAGAATTTGATGAAATTAGAGAAGAATGAATTACTTTTGTGTTATAACTAATCATGAATCATATTGATGTATCGTGATCATTCATGGTAAGTCCCTTAGTTGTTATATGATTGAATTTTCCATTGGTATTGTATAACATTACTTATTCTTTACGAACTATTTTTATATCAAAATGAGAAAAGGAAAAAGAAAAAGAAAACATTAGTACTTAGATTTGTTTATTGTTTATAACATCACATTTTTATTTTCAATAAGAACTCTAAAACTCATTAAACTATGAAATGCAGGTATACACTCTTGAGAGGACAGCATGAAGAATAAAAAGAAAGGAGAAAGAGGCAACAAGATTTAGTTTTTTAGATATGACTCTGATTACTACTCAAAAAGTGCTATTTTGTAGCTTGTAATTAATCCTTTTAAACACTTTTGAGTAGTAGTTATTGCCTTTTAACCCAATTAACATGTTAAGGCCCCTTTGCAATCAATTCTAATCAAATTGCCTTAAGTTTTGGTGTTTTGATAGCTTTTTTATCACCAAAGCAATTGAGATTGAGGAGAGTTATTTGGAATCCTTGGCAAAGCAATGGAAAGCTCAGAAGCATGAAGAACCAAAGCTTTGAAGTCCTTTGCCATAAGCAAAGTTGAAATGCAAGGAGGGGAAGCAAAGAGAAATCTGTCATGAAGCATTCTTGATGACAGTCATTTCAGCCACTTTTGGAGCACTTCCTGAAGTCCAAATTATGTATGCTATATGTCATTTGAAAGCTTAGGAAGTCAACAATCCAATTCTTCAAACCGTGTTTGATTTGGAGCTGAAATGAGGAAGTTACAGCCTTTGGAAGACAACTGCTCCAAGCTGAAGGAAGGATTTAGCAAAGTGCTGCGAAATCACCCTTTTGTTGCGGAATGATTTCGCAGCCTTTTTGCACAGTGCTATGGATTTCCCCTAAAGTTTCACGACGCGATGGAATCCAAACACCACAAGATGTAAGCCAACTTCGCAGCGCTGCGGAATCAGCCTTTTGCTGCGAAGTGATTTCGCAGCCCTTCTTGTTTGTCTGCTAAATTTCGCAGACCTCTTTTTCTCCTGCGAAATGGTCCTTAGTGCTTCCCGATATTTGTAACCGACACTTGGAGATATTTTTCATTAGATTTTTGTTGTCTAAATCCCCAAATTCTCCTTGTAAGCCACCAATTATAGGATTCCTTAGCTTTTAAGTTAGGAAAATGGCTAAATATCCATGTAATATCAATTAATGTAATTTTGGTATAAATATAGCCCGAGGAGCCTGTTCTAAGGGTGATGAACCTTTTGTAACTTTCAAAGGAAGTAAAATACAGAGCTTGAGCTCTACCTTACATTCTCACTTTGATTGTATTTTTCATTTACTAAGTGCACTCTCTGAGGAGCTTTCCCCAGAGAATGAGTAACTAAACCTTTTAGTTCCTTGGAGTGAAGGTTGCCGGGAAAGGTTCCAACTGCAAGAATCAGAAGCTTTGTGATTTCAGCTATGAATGAAGAGAAAGTGTGTCCCATGACTAGTTTCTATGTTTTTAGTTAACTTAAAACGCCTTGGAGTCACCTGGGCCAACACTTGGTAAGGCAAGTGATCTCTAACCATGGAGATGCACTAGTTTACCTTTTGCGAGCCTTTGGGAGGTGACTTGAAGGTAGGATTTTCTAGAATTGCCAACACTTGGTAAGCTTTTGGACTCTAAGGAGACATCCATTAGTTATCTCTTGCGAGCTTGTGAAAGGAAGTCCAAGGTTAAATCACCTTGAATGGTAAAGGCTAAGTGAGAGGCTCGAACCATTGCAAGTTGCATCAGTGAGAGAATTAAAGCTGAAATCCAATTGAGGGATGCATTTATGCAGCACCTGTTAGAGAAGTAACTTTATGTTAATTCTCTAATGCGAGGAATTGAACCAACTGACTGGAGCTATGCTATTGCATGAGGAACCTCCCCTGTAAACCTGAATCTCCAAGGAATGTTTTTCTTCATAAGTAATTTCCATTGCTTGATGTGTCATTAGTCTAAGTCTAAACCTTTTTCAACCAAAGTTATTGTTTTATTTCTTAAACTAACCTTGAAAAGAAACAGCACCAATTCACTTTGAATTGGTATCATTTTCAGCTTGGAAACCCTTCCTAGTGAACGATCCTAGAGCCACTATGCTATAGTAACTTTTTCTTTGCTACCCTAGTTCATGGTGTTATAGGTTATAAATTTTTTTTATTACTCCCGCCATCAAGGAGCACCAGCTGGACACGAATCAGCTGAGACACCAATTAGGCATGAATCAAACTCTTATGCCATACATTATAGGACATAAACGTTACTTTATTTGGAATTAAGAATTTTGGGTTTTTGGATACAACTCTTGTGTCATTTTATGGTTAGCCGGTTTTATGCACATGAAATGTAGGTATACATGAATGTTGGGAAGCTTAACATTTCTAAATCATGTTTTAATGTGTTTTCACTTTTCTTTTTTAGTTTTGGTGGGTTTGATGTGTTTGATATACTATCATTTTGTGAACATTTGATATACAAATATTATTGGATGATGTAATGAGTTACAAGTTAATTCATAAGCATTATGAAAATATAAGTTAAATGTACTATGATTATTATATTTATGGACAATTTACGCAGGTTGGTCTTATTTATTAATAAGCATTACAAAAATCTACAAACTAATCAACAAAAAACAACCATATCTTCCATAATTATTTACAATGATGTGACACCATACATTAAAGGTGATACATTTAACGTGACACCATAACTCAAAGATGATGCATTTAATATGACACCTTATATATCTCATACAACTCTATATCAAATTAAGCATCACTAAAAATATATGGTGTCACTTTTGAATGTGTCACCATTTATCTGTTTTGGTGTTACTTCCAAATACATCACCAATTGATACCCTCTATGGTGCTAGTGGATAAGGTGACGCTATGTTATAGTGACACCCTATGTTTATAATGACTTATTATAAATATCACCATATATCTTTTTCCTTGTAGTGAGAAAACATGAAACCTGTTAAACTAGAGTCGAGGATCTTGTTGATATAGATTCTCAAATGAATGGTTTCAAAAAACATAAGTTATACATGATTAATACTAAGGATCTTTACAAAGCAGAGGGAATTTATGCCAAAGCAAAGATTTATCACCACTACTATGAGAGACTTGTCTCTTACACCCAACAAGACTCAACCTAATTAACTCATAAAGTTATACAGAACTTAAAAAGGATGATCTCAAACAGATACATATGGGATTAATTGTTATAAGCACAAAGGGCGTCCATCATGAAGGGCTAGGAACCAATGTTTTTATTACCCTTTATGATTTTAGATTCACAAATCCAGAACTATCAATTCTTGGATGTATGGAGGTTGATATGAATCAAAATGGTCAAATTGTTTATTTTTTTCCTAATTATCTGATAGAAACCAAAAATTTCTTTTCAGATATTAAAATTGTGATCAAATCTCGTGGATATGAAATGAAGAAAAGAACAAAATAACCTTTTTGATTCATACAAGATTTATTGGCAGATTAAGCAATAATAGCACAACTAATTTCAGAATAAAAGAAGAAGATCTAATTTCCACTTTAGCCTCCAAAGGTATAAAAGTTATTCCTACAAAACAGTTCTCATCAGAACTAAAATGCTGGATTAGACTGGGAAATAGGTTTTCTCTTAGAAAACAAATTCTTGTGCCTTGAAAATCTGTCATGTGTAAACAAAACATTAGTAATGTTAGTGTCAGATTCACTAACTATATCAAACAAGGTGGTTCTGGTAATCAAAGTTTACTAGACGGTGAACTAGAAGAAGTCTCTATGGCTTTAATTTCTTCATTCAACCTTCATGATATGAAACAGTTGCTTGATAAAGAGTTTGAGAAACCCATGCAAGCTCATAATTGTGACTACACTATAGTCATGCCATTGTACAGAAAAATGTACAATCTAGATGCTATAGAAGATATCCTTAAAGGAAAAAGGGACCCTTCAGAAATATTCACAAAGGATGAAAACACAATCTTCATGGAAGCAGAATCAAGTGTTACCGGAGGAACTAAGCAAATAAACTGGCAGATTCCCCCACCAAGGAATATTAATCAAGATATTCCAGGAAGATTTCTTCGAAGTCAAGGGCATCACCCTTTTGCCTTCAAAGAAAGACGGAAATATTTAGGAAAAAGATATCCTTTTGAGTCTATAAAAAATCTTCCTATAGCCAACGCTGCTGGAACAATTCTTAATATAGCCTCATGGGATCCATAAAGGTGGCCTCAAGTCTTATGTGGGAAGCAGATTTAGTAAGGGCATGGTTTGCTTATACTGGCACTATCGATATGTTCGAATACATGGTAACTCTATTAAGAGAAACAACTACAAATATTTTTTATAGTTAAAAAAAAAAAAACTATTGTGATAAGTTGTTAGTTGTCATCCAAGAGGGAGAAAATCCTTATAATTTTACTTCTCTCATTAGAGAATTAATTATAGGACAAGACCCTGCTAGAGAAAATACCACCCCGCAAAATATTGCTCTATCAGACCTTGAGTAATTGCAGCTTCAAGATTAGCCATTTCTAACAAAGTTCTCCTAAGACTTTGTGTCCTTAGCCAAGAAAACTAGTAGAGCTTTGGATGAAGAAATTAGTGATAAATATTTTAGAAAGCTGCCAGGACAATTAGGAAAAGAGATAGAATTAGGAAGGCAAAAGCTAGAAAAGTCCCCAAGATTAGGAATAGGCCCTAGAATTGTATATACATATATGATAGTTAGAGAAAAATGTGCTCAAACAGAAATTCAGAGAACACTTAAAAAGCAAGACTCTTGCTTTTGTAAAAAGGTGATGTACACTCCACAACAATATAGAGAGTCTAGAGAAAGAAGAAAGAAATACAAAAGTCTTGCCAAGAATCAAAAGCATCCAAGGAGAAATAGAAAATCTCAAAAAAGAAACCCTTAGAAGGAGAAAATTCATCCGACAAAGCATTACATATAAAAAGGGACAAGGATATAAACCTCATTAGGTTAGAAAACCTTCACATACAAAATGCTCTTGTTTCATTTGTGGAGATCCAAAGCACTTTGCAAATAGGTGTCCTAAAAAATTTTCTCATGAGAACATTGACAGAATCAACCTAATAAAAGGACTTAACGATGATATAGTTAACCTCATTGGCAATGAGGAAGACAATGAAGTTTACAACATTTTCTCTAACATAACCTCTAAATCAGACTCTAAAGAAAATTCTTCCGATGAAGAATTGATATGTGTTCTTGCAGAACAAAAATATGAGGATTGCGAACATAAATGGAGACATGAAGAAGGATTTGATAATACTAGATGCTACTTATGTCAAAGATTCCCAGCTAAACATCTATGCCATAGATGTCTCAAGTGCAATTGAGAAATCTGCACCTACTGCCTCAAAGGAAACTTTGATGCAACGACCGACATCAAAGAACCAAAAACTTCCAAAAGAAGTAACTCTAGCCTAGAATTAGAAGTTCAGAAACTTCATTTCAAAATAGAAAAGTTAGAACATATAATTGAAAAAATGGCGAGGGAACATCAGAAGGAACTTGATATTCTTCACCAAGAAATCAATTTCTTATTTGGACCATCGAAAAAAAAAAAAGAGAAGGCATTATTATAAGAGAAGAATCTGCTTCAAATGAAGATGACAATGAATATCAACACATTCATATGTCAGTAGAAGTAGATGATGTTAATCAACATACCCCTATTAACATCGTTTTACCTTCTACTTCTCTTTTAGAAGTCATTTGTAAAATTAAGCTTCCAATAGTCAATAAACTAGAAATAAGAGGGTAAAATCTAATCCAATCTAACTTTTCCAGGGGCTACTACCACTTTAACACCCCTTGACAAGGCCTCCTTCAAAGCTTTTGCAATTGTTGTAGTAATGTAACTTTTGTTGTTCAGCATCATACCTAGGGTTAAATAAGAACTATGATAATCTAGTGAAAGAACTCAAAGGCACATTTAAGGGTATTTTAAGATCCATCTCACCATCCATATCACAAAAGATATAGTTGAACTTTGGTTTATAGAAATGAAGAATACCTTCCTTTTTCCTGCTTTTTAAAAATTCACATGTAAAATTCTCTCAATGTAATATTATATATGACATATCATAGCTTCAAAACTAATAAAATGTTATCTACCAAATATGATGACTTATAGGAGATCAAGGTTATAACTATGAATTGATAACTAGTGAAATTCCATATGGATTTTTGGTATGAGAATTGCCATTAGTTTCTGCATCATTTGCACTCTAAATCAAACCTTTCCATTCCACCAAAGACTCTTCTAAACTTGCAATTTAGTTTTCTAGAAGGAGAAACTCAAGAGGATCTTCAAACATCAATGAGTTAATAACAAAAACATCATTTTGGACATTTAGTTATTGTGAAATAAATTGATATCATATATGTAGGATAAGAAGCATGGCACTTTCTGGGAAGAACTGATATAATCCTCCAAAATGAGGGCAAATGGAGGCTTAACAAGAAGTGGGAAGGTTAACCATCTTTCATTCGTCTAATATGATGGACACACCTCAATATGTAGCAGAGTAATGTTAGAACTTATATCAACAAGTGGTCTCGCCCAATATAAGTAATAGCCTTCTTTCTAAAATTATATTTTCCAATAAAACAAACAAATTAGAGTGGAAATATATGTACCTCCTCATCTAGCTCACCCATTAGCTCCAATGTAGAAGAATGCCTCCATTTTAATGCTTCTAACTCTAATTATCCATTATCATAAATGGATATCTTTAAGTGGATGTATCATAAATGGGGGCAATTTTGAAAAGAGGTAGATTCTAAAATGAAGCATGAAAAAAAGGACATGCTATAAATGTAGGAACTTAACATAATTATCCATTATCCACATAAAAAAATAAAATGGGAGACCAATTGTATTATGAAATAATGGAACAGGAAGCATACTTATGAATAACATGTAAGTTTACAAGAATAGCATCACATAGGTAATGATCTTAGGAACTAGTGAACACATGATGTAGAATATCATACAAATAGAAAATAATGATTGTAGACAAAGATTCATTTAAATCAATTGTAAAACACAGTAAAGTTTCATCAAATTACTTACAAGAAAATAGCAGAAGCCTCCACATTGATAATGAAAAATGAACCCTAAATCTCAAGATGGCAGTACTAAACAAGTGGAAAATCTAAAAACCATATTTTAGACAGTACATTTACTTGAAAATCTTGAAAAAAAAAAAAGGTTTCAAAATATGAACAAAAGAAAATCACCTTTACCCATAAGCTGAATACACCTATTCAATTAGACACCAATTTAAAAGAAAAAACAGAAACATTGAAAGTTTTACCTCAACCAAATAATTAATGTCATAGATAAGGAGAAACAGAAAATTACTCAATTAATGGGAAAATATATATGACATTAAAAAAACCTACACATAAACCCAATGGAAGAAAATAGTCAGAAAAATTGCTTCTTAAGTATGTTGCCCTCCTGCAAAAAGAATAGTTTGATCACATAACTTTAGCAAACTACTAAGAAAAATAACTACATGTGTTACAACCAATGTTTTTAGAATCGAACCGGTCATTGAACCGGAAAAAGTTACCGATTCACGGTTCACTAGTCGAACTGGCGGTTGAACCACGGTTGAACTAGTCACGTTATAAATATATAATTTATATATTATATAAAATAAAAAATTCTATAAAAATTTTAAAATATATGTAATTAAAAATTTTAATATTATTTTATTTTTATATTTGATATGTTAAATTAAACTATGAATATAAATATAAATATATTAATATATTAAATTTTATTAAATATAATATATATAATTATAGACCTCAAAAATTAACTCAAGCCCATTTTTAATTGTGGTTTTTAATTTTTTTTTCTTTTTTTTGGCCTTTTCTTTGGTATAATGTCCAAACTCATTTTTTTATATCCATTTTCAGATAACTAATCTAAAACCTCCATTTTTAGGCTTTATCCTAACCGTTCATTCATAAATAACCCTAACTGCCACCAGCCACCCTCATTTCCTCTCTTTCCATTCTCTTTCTTTTCTTTCTTCTTTCTTCCCTCACCACACCTATTGCAACTTGTCATCATCGGTCCCCACTGCTACCACTCTCGTCAACCATTGTCGGTGATGTGACTACGGGCACTACCCCGACCAACACCCCCCTTCTTCCTTCTCATCTCATCATCTCTCTCTTTTACTACCCATTTTCTCTCACATCCCACCTAGCCTCACCACGCTAGTGGACGTTGGCCAATCACCAACATTGCCCTTTAGGTGGATTGGAGGTGGAGGCTACTGGAGACTTAAAGGCTAATGATCAAAGGGGTTGTTTTGAACAAAAAAAAAAGGGACATTCAACCATTCGGTGCTTGAAGAACCGTCTGGTTCGCTCAGTTTACCCGTCCAACCGTCGGTTTAGATGGTTTGTGACTGGTTCAACAGCTAAACAATTTAGATAAATGGATTGAACCGGGAAGGCCATCGGTCGATGGTTGGACCAGTCGGTCGAGTCCGGTTTTTAAAACATTGGTTATAACTATAAAAGATTATATTATATATGCATGATCTTAGAAAAATTACGCTTTGAAAATCCATGAACATGTGGCACAAGAAACCAAAACTTGGTCCAATTCTTAGACCCATGCTACTATTGTCAACAAATGAACAACTTCCCAAAAGGATATACAATATACTCTTTAGAATAGAACACAAACAATGAAAAGTAGCAACATATTCTAATAGATATTCATGCAATCAAAGGGAACATTACAATTGCAAATTCAAGTGGATTTAACTCCACACTCAGTACATGATGAAGAATTCACAAAGATTGTAAACAGTAAACTAATCACATCTCAAAACTATTTGGCACATGGCTCCTCAATGCTCTTGTTATGGTGTATGTGGACGTAACGTAAGGGAATATTCAGATCAAAGGTTGAAGAAGAACTTCATTAAATCCCTATTGGTGTAGTCCTGCAATTCACTAGAGATAGAGAATTTCTCAATGATTGAATACTTAGATAGGATAATTTTGATTCTCTTTAAAAGTTGTTTTTTGTATATACCTTTTGGTTTTCTCATTATGAAGCTTAGTGTATACTATCTGTATACAAAGGGTGTGGCCCCTTCTTTTTTTGTGTTTGTTACTAGATGCTCATGTTGTGTATCTGGAAAATTAAAAAAAATAAATAGAAGGTACAAATATGTTGTCAATGTAACCTAAAAAAAAAAAATTTAGACTGCAACCTAGAAACAAGTCTAGATAAATTCTCACGAACTTTATATTCAATTTGTGGGAAGAAGTTAAAAACATGAAATTGATTAGAGCCATAATCTAACAAACCTTTCCATTTGGGTTGGGAATATAGGTTTCCCAAGTTATATTCCCAATGGGCAAAAAACATTTCCTATCAAAAAAGAAAATAACACTTTCACAACAATAAAGACACTAGTTCTTGAAGATGATTATCAAAGCCCATAAAACATATTAGTTGGATAAATAAATAGTTTCAAAAGCTTTCAAATCACTTATATAGTTCAGAGCTCAAAGATGATTCTCCTAACAAGTTTGCTATCCAAAAAGGTTGATTGCATTGACTTCCTTGCAATCAAATGTTGAAGAGGTAAAGTTAACTCGATGGTTTGCAATTAAATGTTGAGCAGGCATAGCACCCTAAACAGGGAACTATTAGGATATCTGCAAACGATGCTCAACAACCTCAATGAAAATTTTAAGAAAAACACTAAAAAGCCACATATAAGTAAAAAATTGGCAATGGGGCAAAACCATTAGATGCATATATTTCAAGCTTCTAAAAAGAACATGTTTAGCTCAAAGAATCAGTGAACTAAGAATCAGGTTTCCCAAAACTAATTGTCAATAAAACAATCAACATTTAGCCAAACATGATAAAATAAATTTTCTCAAAACCTTTCCAGTTATTCTTATCCGTCACATAAATCCAGAAATTCAAACTCTAAAACTTAGTTCAAAAACAAACTCGAATGCTATCTTATAAGTTATAACATTGTGGAATAGATATATTCAAAGTCACACATCTCATGAGAGAAAACACTTATCAAAAAAAAAAAAAATCTCATGAGAGAAAATCTAACAAGTTGATCATCATTATGAAAGGGAGAGAGAAAAGATTACTTGTGATACAGGGGAGAACAAGAGGAATGACAAACTTACATAAGTACCAAACAAGCTGTTAAAAACAAACATTGATTAACCCAAACGCTAAAACAACAAAAAACTTGAATTGATTCACATATTAAGGCATAAGAAGAATAAAAAGAAAAACACACTTATTGTTATATACCATATAGCTTCAAACTTATTATAAAAAACAAACAACTTTAATTAGCACCCTAAACAGTCCTATCACACCATGCTTACCTAAAGTAGATTTTTCTTTTTAATATTTGCAACATGCTTAATCATTTCTATCACCAACAAAGACCAAGGATGGACAACATTCCACAACATACAAATCTGATCAAAATTCTTGCATAGTGGATTACAAAGGTAGACCTAGCTCTACCACTATGCTTTAATGCTTCTGTTTTTTTTTTTTTTTTTCCCTCCTTTTGTTAGCCAATTTAAATATTAATTCAAGAGTGCAGTTGGAATCTTGGTGGGACCCTTGCTTGACTTTTTGATTCCTCAAAGTAAGACACCAAGCTACAGTTGGCAATTGACCTAAACCACCAATAACTAACATGGATTTCAATAAGTCAAAATACCAAAGCAAACTCAAATCAAAATAAAGATGCAATCACATTTTAAGACTTCCAACACCCTTATTGAACCCAACCTCATAATAGAACTCATTATTGGGACCCACAACAACTATAAATAAATAAATAACAATAAATAAATTTCATGTGAATAATCATCATGAAAGAGGGCGTCGAAAAATTATTTCTATTGAGAGTGAGTGAGGAATGACAAGCTCGTTGATATCAAGATGAAAAGTAAGCCTATCAAAAAAAAAATCCTAAGTGACAATAAACAAGCATAAATCCATTTTCTTCTTTATATCAAAGGCCCTAATAAAAAATCATACACAAATCATTTCATAGTCCTGAAACCCTTCGCAATAACAGTAATGGAAAATAGTCTTCGCATGTTAGTAATACCAACAAACAACAACAGTGCATGAAAACAAATATAACAATTTCCCTTTACAGCGAGCAATATGATTATTAGTAAACTAAAATGGGAAAAAAAGAAAATTTAAATAAATAAACACACACACACACACACACTCACACAAAATCAGCCAAACAAAATCAGAGGAAAATGTTAACACATGGGTCAAAATGGTGTTTTGAAAAGTCAAGGTGTGAGGCAAGGAATTGGAACCTCCATAAGACTCGCATCATAAATGGTGGTATTAAGCTACAAGCTTCATCTCCCCTAATTATTTAAAATTTTGACAAAACTTAACATAGATTCCCATTGAAAACATAAAACCATAATAATATATAGAGGAAAATGACAATTATGTAGAGGGCTTTATATAAAACCAACATTAAAAAAATAGATTTTAAATTCTCGATCTACCAAGCTTTGTTGTATGTCTTCAGGTTTATTTCACTTAGATATACCAAAGTTTATAGTTACTTCTACACAACAAATGAGATAATATATTTCTTGTTATGTGTTGAACATATTAGAATATAGAACAAGACACACATCAGGATACGACTTCTATTTTGAGCCTTATTCCTTCTCATATTCTCAATTCTTCTAGTAGGCAACCAATTATCCAACTATTGTATGAGTTTATACATATATATATATATATATATATATATATATATATTATGAGAAAAGGGTGCCTAAAGGGCAACTGATTACTACCCAAAAGTGCCATTTTACACCTTTAAGTCATATTGTTTTAAGCACTTTTGTGTAGTAATTCTTCACCTTTATTCCAATTGGCATGTTAAGGACCTAGCAATGACTTCTAATCATATTTGTGGCTAGTTTTAGTGTTTTGACATCTTTTTGGATCATTAAGACAAGCCAACCAAAGAAGAAAAGCAAAGAGAAGCAAAGAAAATCAAAAGAGAAGCAAGGAGGAAATCTGAGGACAGCAGCTGCAGTGTTCTTTGGCACTTTTGGAGCACTTCCCGAAGTCCATTTTTTACATGCTATATACCGTTTCAAAGCTCAAGAAGTCAAGAATCCAACGCTTCAAACCATGCACGATTTGGAGCTGAAACGAGGAAGTTATGACCTTCGGAAGAAAACTGCTCCAGGTGTGCGAAAATTTCGCACACCTTCTGAATGGTGTGCGAATTTCGCACACCTGTGCGAAATCTCCTCTGTTTTTGCCGACTCCACTTTAGATATTTTCTTAAGTTTCTTTTGATGTAATTTCCTTTCTTCTCCTTGTATTAAGCCAATGAAAAGCTTTGCTTTTGTAAAAACTATATAAGGGGTGGAAATCACCTCTTGAAGACATGGAACCCGAGTGTTAAGCTAAACACTTAGTAATATACAGAGCACTCTTATTTTCTATTTTCTCGTTACTATTTTCTCTTTCTTGGAAGCCAAACAACCTCTGAGGATGTTTTCTCAGAGGATGAGAGGCTAAACTCTTGGTTTCTTGGAGTGAAGGAAGCTAGGTGAAAAGTCCAGATGAAAAGTTGGAAAATGCTCGTGCATTAAATTCAGGTAGTTGAAGTTCATAAATGGCTTTTTAATCCAAAGTTTTGCTTTAAATCCCTTAGAATCACTTTGAATGGCCAATACATGGTAAGCTTCAGGTCTTTATGGATGCTTATTGCTAGATCCATATTAGTCCATTAGTTATCATGTACGAGCCGTTGGAAAGTGGTTCAAGGTGAAGACCTATATAGTGTCTAAAGCCATTAATGGACCTTGACTACCATTTCTATTGATTTTTATGGATTAAATCTTCATTGTTAAATCTACACCGGTTCGGGAAATAACTATAGGTTAAATCCCCAATGCGAGGAGAAAAATCCGGAATTTTCCACTTTGCATTCTAAACTTGATCCTAGCAATCCTTAGCTCCGAGAAACTTTCTTTCTTCCATTTTTAATTAGTTTATGTTAATTTAGGTTCAAATACTTTCAAAACAAATTTTATTTTCTTTTAAAGCTTTAAGTTTTTGATAAAGGAAATCATTAAATTTAATTTCTAATCATGAGTATATCACTGGTAGAATGAAAACCCATCCCAGAGTTCGACCCTAGAGCCACTATACTATAGTAGCTTTGCTACACTAGTATGAGGTCATAGGTTTTATAAATGTTTTTGATTAAATGACCCGACTGGGTATTCCGCGAATCAGCAACCCAAAGCATATAAGGAGTATACAAGAGGCATCAAAAGATAAAAACAAAAAGAAAGCAAGGATACAAAAAACTCACCAACCCTTATCTGAAACCCAACCAATCAAAAAAGTTGATTAAAGTTAAAGGGCCTACATCTATACATGACTTAGACCAAGACCAAATATTTTAAACAAAAGAATATTTCAACCTTTGAATTGAGAGATCCTCATTTTCAAAAGCTGTCATGTTTCTTTCTTTCCAAACCAACCAAAATAAAAAAGTTGTCATCCAACCCTTTCTACGCTTCTTGCCCATAAAGGATCCATGCCAACCTAGGAAGGTATCTCTAGCAAAAAGCAGAATGAACCACATCACACCAAACAGTGCAAAAACAAGCTCCCACAAAACCCTAGCCTTGGAACAATGGATAAGAATGTGATTAATCGACTCCTCTTCAGCACCACAAAGGAAACATCTGTTAGCTATGGGCCACCCCCTCCTTTTGAGTTGATCTAGGGTTACAACCTTCCCCCACGATGGTTCCTAAACAAAAAAAAACCCATCTTAGTGGGAACACAAGGGATCCAAATGATGTTCCACGAAAACGGGACTGCACTTCTAGGTTCAAGAGCACTATAAAGGGATTTAATAGAAAAAATCTTGTCCTTAGTCTCTTTCCAAAGCACTCTATCCTCCAAGTCAATGACTAGCATCTTTCCTTGTAAAGTCAAAAGGAACCTCTCCACCACCTCCACCTCCCAATCATTGAAAGGTCTAGAGAACAAGGGATTCCACCCCCCCTCTTCCCCTAAAGAATCCCAACAGTCCGCTACCCACATATCTTTTGAATCTGCTAAAGCATACAAAGAAGGAAAAGAATCACAAAGGGTATTGTTCCCACACCATTTGTCCTTCACAAATTGTATACAAAGAACAAAAAGAATCATAAATTGTATGAGTTATCATTTAGCTCTTTCATTCACTTTGATAAATAAAGATGACGTAGGAATATAGAACAGAAACAAAATTTTACAATAGATTTACAAGTGAAAAAAAGGAAAAATAATGGTGCATAAATAGTTTAATACCTTCAGATGATCATTATATCCATCAGTAGAGTTACCACATAAGCAGACAAATCCAAACACAGCCCCAACATCTTTCCTCCTTGCATATTTGACTAGTAGTGGTCTTATGTCATTCATTGCTATAGCATAGTGCCATGATAGCTCATCATAGAAGAAAGAACTTCCAACAACTAGAACCAACATATCATCTTTATCAAATCCAAGGTTCCCTCTTAACCAATATTTCGAGAGGGTTTTACTATAGCTTTCTATAGCCCACACATCTATTAGTGATGTAGTGTCAAGCACACTATATAGCATTTGATACATGAAAAAATGATAATTGATAAATGACACAAGAAGGTCTAGAACACTGCTAACTAGAAAATGAGTAATAGTGATAATATGGAAAATGTGGTGGCAAATTTATCGACATAGAAAAATCTGGAAAGACAACAACATCAAATCTGCTAAAAGCACTTCCCCAATAAGAAACAAGATGTTCCCAACCAAGTTTCTCATAGAATGGAAGTCGTTTTGCAAGTGTATCCTCTTGAATTATCCAAATAAGTTGTATGGAACAAAAAGGCTCCTGCATAAGGCTACATAAATATAAGCGCACTAATTATAGTATCACAAACTTAAGCTAAAAACCAACCATAGAAATAGAGAGATGAAAGGGAGGGAGAGGGGAGTGAAGGAGATGCAACTCAAATTAACTGCCTATAACCTAGATGATTTGCCTTATTTTTTTATATGAACAATTTCTTCTAATAACACCAATATTTTTGTTCATAATATTTGATTACTACCAAAAAGTGCTATTTTGTAGACCTAATTATAATGGTTTTAAGCACCTTTGAGTAGTAATCATATTCATTTAACCCAATTAATTCATTAAGGTCCTTAGTAATTGGTTTTAACCATTTTGTGGCAAGTTTACATGTTTTTATCAGCTTATGAATCAATTCAAGCATGCCAAATGATGGAGGAGCTACTTGGACGAGTTAAAGCAAGGATTTTGGAAGTTTATAGGCTTGAATTTCAAGTGGAAACACGAGCACAAACAAAGGGATAGCCGTTTCGCAAGGCAAGGCAAAGTACCTTGCCAAAATGCAATTTTCGCAAGGTGAAAATGCACCTTGCCAAATTTGGCAAGGTGAATTTACTCATGATGCGACAATATGGCACTTCGCATCATGAGTAATTCACCTTGCGAAAATTTCGCAAGGTAACCTTTTACCTTGCCAAAATTTCGCAAGTAACCTTGTACCTTGCCAAATTTCCTCTGTTTCTCCACGCACGCACCACCGACTTCCAAGATATTTTTAGCTTGATATTTTCTCGTGTAAATTCCTTTTGTACCCTTGTATTCAGTCGACATAAGTCTTTATCTTGTAATTTTGCTATATATAGAGGTGCACAACGCCTCCAAAAAAAAGGAGGAATTTGGGGGATTGATCCTCTGTACATTAACTTAGAAATATATAAAGCTCTGTTTTTCTCTCTTCTCCGGTTCTTCCCCATTTCTATTTTCTTAGTAGCCAAGCAGCCTCTGAGGACTTTTCCTCAGAGGATGATTGGCTAAAACTTTTAAGTTTCTCAAAGTATGGATGTTATGTGATGGCTTGGATGCAATCCCATGGAAATTTCTCGCACCTGGAAGGTAAGGTAGTCGTTTTTCATTAATGGTTCATTAATGCAAAGTTTGGTTTTTATTTCCTTTGGACAACTTCCAACGGCCAATACTTGATAAGCTTTTGGATTTCTATCCATTAGTTATCTCCTACGAGCTATTGGAAGGTGAGGTTTTCAATTCCAAGTTTTGCATTAATCCGTTAGAACCAATTTCAATGGCCATTGAAAGGTGAGTTTATCACTTGGAATGACTTTGAGTTGCCAATATTTGGTAAGCTTTTAGCTTTAGACCATTAGTTATCTCTTACGAGCCATTCAACAGAAGTCTAAGGTGAATAACCATTGATGAAATTCACTACCATCTGTTTTGCCATTTTAAAGGATTAAAACTTGATTTGCTAAATCCATACCGGTTCGGGAAGCAAGCATCACCGTAGTTGCAACCCCATCGCGAGGAGACTATCCTGAGATTTCCAATTTGCATGAGAGCCAGAGCATAGCTATCCTATCTTTGAGAAACTTGTTTTTACACCCTTTCATTTTAGTCTTTAATGTTAGCTTAAATTAGTTTAAATCTCTCTAAAACATTTACATCTTCTTTTAAAGCTAACATCCATCAGAAAATCACCTATTTTCCTAATTTGAATATCACTAGTGTTTGCGAAAACCCTTCCCAATGAACGATCCTAGAACCACTATGCTATAGTAGCTTGGCTACTTTAGTAATAGTATTTAAGGTATAAATTTTGTTGATACGCCTTTAAAGCTAAGCTACCATAAGTCACATCAATATTTTTTTTAGTCAATTTTCTATGAAATGTAACATAGAGACATTGAGAGAAAAGAAGGAAGAACTCGATGCTAGTAACTTAATACATGATTGAAAACATGTGAAACATTTACTTCTCTAATGAAAATGGTAGCCCAAAAAGTTGCAATACTCAGATCCCACCATAAGTACCATGTGATAAGAGTAATTTTGGGAGCATATAGTTGAACCAACATGGTAAAGCCCCTTGAACATGGAAAATTATAAAAATTCAATTAGAGTGTTTCAATAGATCAGGAGTGTTTGAGATCAAAATTAACAGGTGCTTGTTTATGAGTTTTGCTATTTTCATTTTCAATTTTAGTTTGCTACCAAAACTATTTTTCCCTAGGAGTAGAATTGGAAGTCATCCCAATGGGAAGTCACTCTTTAAATATGCAAGCGTTGGAAATTTCCTACTTGGTCATAGGAAAAACAAAACACTTAACTATTATTGAATTTTTAAGAAAAGTCAATCTCCAAACTAATTCTTTCTTGGCAAATAATTATTAAATCAAAAGCGTTGACAACAGTTAATCCCTAATACACTGGAAGAATAGATTGATACATTGAAAAGAGGAAGAGCATAAGCAAAAGCTTAGGTGATCATTAATCTCAATAAAATCATAAAAGGAAAAAACCCCTCCCTTTTCCCTAGATGAAAAAACTAAACTTTTTAGCACAAAATAAAAAGGTTTAGAGAACACAAAGAATCTCTTATTTCTTTCCTTCTAGATACATCAAAACAAGCTTAGGGATGCCACATTGTCTAAGCATTTCTCTACCTCTTTCTAACAAACTATCCCACTAACAAACCAAAACATCCCTCATTGAAAGAGGCAACATCCAAAAAGTTCCAAAAACATGAAAAGCAAAATCTTCCTCGAAATTGCTTCCCAACCTAAAAAAATCCACCTTGGTCAAATCACCAGAACACCAAATCATTGAATAGGTGAAATAGAAAAAATGATTTGGAGAAAGCGCCCTTAAATACCCCTTTCTAGGCCATTTCTAGTATAGACATCCTCCCTGATATTGCACCTACAAATGCACACAACACACCATAAAAGATGCTACCATCTCAAGCTCCTAATAAATTGCCAAGGGAAGAAGACCAAAAACTCATCCTTATACCAACATTTATCGTTATTGTTAGCTCTTACATTTTTGTAATCTTCCTCAATTTTCCAACTTGTATTGCTCTTGTAGGAGGCTTTTCTCTTGTTTTTATCAACTTTGAATATTGCAAAAGGATGTCTCATTCTTCTTGATCTTTTTTTATTAATAAAAATGATTTGGTGAGGTTTTGATTTTTTCTAAAACAAAAATACCAACAAATGAGAGTTGATCCCACCAATTGAAATAAAACAAACATCCCTGATGTTAAAGGCCCAAAAAATAAAAGAATAAAATTACAATTTTTTACATACAGGTAGAGACCATTCATTCAAGATCCCCAAACCTAACTATTGTGTTCAAGATTCAGGTTGATGTGCACCTTTTTCAATACAAATTCAGGCCTTCCAGAATGTCGCACAACCTCATAATCCATCCTAATGTGCATGACATTATCAAAACTATATTTTTATTACAAGGATCTAGTAACTAATTATACCGTTATTCTATACAAAGAAGAAATGTAAAACATGTTAATAAATAATGGATTCTTTCATAGATTTTTCACTATTTTTTTTCTTCCCTTTCTTCTTCTTTTATTTTATTCTATTTTATTATTTATTTTCTGTAGTACAGAGCAAAAATTTCACACAACCCCCCTTTCCATAACCCTAATTGTTATCTTTATATCTTTGTCAGGGACCATAAATCTTAAGTCCACTTTCTACGCTATTCTAGCATTAAAAACATTAGATTTCCTTGCTTTCTAGAATTTACAGAGCTTTTCATCTTAATTCCAATCTATACCTATAGAACCACAACTTTCCTGATCCTTGTTTGTCAAAAAGCCCAACCTTCTCAATCTTATCACCACATTCCAAAACTTCATTGTAGCTAGAAACTTCTACTCAATTCTGCATTTGGTAGCTAGGTAAACATGCTAGATAAGCATGCCATAAACAAATGGCTAAAGTCATGCTTTTGTTAACCATTAACTCAAAATCACACCATGTATCTTGATTATTCATGAACAAAAGGCTAAACTAGATGAAATTCAAGAGAAAAAAAAGTTGGGAATGCAATTTTTAACAATCTAAACAAAACACCATAGTTGGGATCAAGTGTTCTAGGTCGAGTAACACAGAATGTCTATCATTTATCAAAGTATGCCATCACTCTCTCTAATAATGATTTATAAAAGTTTGGGGAAGAAGGGGGATGGTGCTCAAGGGGTGTGAGGGATGGTTATGAGGTGGGTGTGTGAAGGAAGTTAGAAATGGGTGGGAATCTCAGGAGTAGATCTCATTTCATAATTGGCAATAGAAAAATGGTCAAATTTTAGAAAGATAGATTGTGTGGAGACTTATGTTATTATTTTCAATAGCCACCACCAAAGATTCATGGGTAGCAGCGGTGTGGGTCCAAGTCGGAGAAACGGATTGGTGGAGCTCTCGCTTTTCAAAATATTCAAAATTGGGAGCTTGAAGGATAACAAGCTTTTTTAAAAAACTACAAGTATTAATAATAAGTATCAGGTTTAAAAATCAACTTAGAAGAAAACATAATTTCAGGTATTAATATTGGGCAGGAGTTGTTGTCTAGTTTGCCCTCGATTGTTTTATTGTAGAGTGTCTGAGTGGCCTTTTTCTTATTTAGGCCTTCCATTGGGAGGGAACCCAAAGACAATAGGCTTTTGGGATCTGGTGGTTGAGAGAATTTCGAGAAGGTCGGATGGTTGTAAAAAGGCCTTTTTGTCTCTGGGATGGAGGATTACTTTAATTCAGTCAAGTTTGTCTCACATCCCTAGCTACTTCTTCTCCCTCTTCAAAATCCTAGCATCAATAGCCTCAAATATTGGGAAGCTGCAAAGGGATTTTCTTTGGTCTGGGGTAGGGGAAGGGAAGAAAGATCATCTTATCAAATGGTATGTTGTTAGTAGACCAAAGGAGTTGGGAGGTTTAGGTTTTGGGAGGACTTCTCTGAGAAACATTGCTCTCTTAGGGAAATGGCTTTGGAGGTTCCCTAAAGAAAGGAATGGTCATTGGCATAAGGTTATTACGAGTATTTATGGGACACATCCCAATGGATGGGATGCCAACATGGTGGTTAGATGGTCACACAAATGTCCTTGGAAGGCTATTGCTCAAGTTTTCCAAGATTTTTCCCCTTTTGTCCGCCTAATGGTGGGGAATGGGAAGAGAATTCATTTTTGGGAAGATCATTGGTGGGGTAACCAAACTTTGTGTTCTCAATTTGTTGGTCTTTATAGAGTTATTTCAGTGAAAAACCTCACTATCTCAAATGTCCTTGGCAATTCCTTTCCACTATCTTGGAATTTTAATTTTCACCGTAATCTTACTGATTCAGAGATTGATCTCCTTTAGAGTTTAATGTCCCCCCTTAGTTTAGTGTTTTTCTCTCCTTCTTTGGCAGATTCAAGAGTGTGGTCTTTGTCATCATAAGGCCTATTTTCAGTGAAATCTTTTTTCTTGGCCTTGCCAAAATTCTCAAATCCCATCTTGTTCGTTTTAGCCAAGTTCTTGTGGAGTTCAAAAGCCCCTTCAAAGGTTAAGGCCCTCATTTGGTTAGTAGCACATGGGAAGGTAAACACCAATGACAAGTTGCAATTGAGAAAACCCTACAAATCCCTTTGTCCTCAATGGTGCATTTTTTGCAAAGGAAATGGAGAATCGATAGACCACATTTTTCTTCATTGCCCTGTTACCATTGGACTTTGGCACAAGTTGTTCAATCTAGTAGGGTTGGCTTGGGTTCCTCCAAGGAGTATTAAGGACATGTTGGTTATTGCTTTTAAAGGCTTGGGGAACTCATTAAGAGGCAAGACACTTTGGCAAATCGCTTGCCTTACTTTGTTATGGATGGTATGGCAAGAGAGAAATAATAGGATTTTTAAGGATAAGGATAGAACAGAAGAGATGTTATGGGACTTTATTATGTTATATTCCTCTCTTTGGGCCTCTTGTACTGCAGCTTTTAGAGGAGTTCCTCTAAGTGTTTTACAACTCAACTGGACTACGGTTTGCGCTTCAAAAGTTTGTGAGTGTTGGGATTTTTCTGTGTTTTTAGTTTTCTTTAGTTGTGTGTTTTCTCTTTTGTTCAGTTTTTGTTTTGTGGGAAGGACCTCTCACCCTTCTCTTGGTTTCTTCTCTTTCTCCTGTATCTTTTTCTCTATTAATATATTTTTCTTCGTTTCTGATAAAAAACAAAAAATACAAAAAAATACAAAAAAAAAAAAAAACTACAAATGAGTTCAATCAAGGGAGCTGACAATGATACAATGGGGTGGAAAGAATCAGTGTCGCAAGTTACCTATCAACTTCTATGACTCCCTAGTCCAGGAAAAAGAGAGCCTTTGTCACTCACATAGTGTGGAATTCCTAGGCTCCAATGAAGGTGGAATTGTTTTCATAAGAAGCAAAGTGGAAAAAACTTTTAATGATCAATCAACTGAAAATGAGGGGAAGGATACTGCCAAATAAATGCCATATATGCAAAATAGAGGAAAAATTGGTTGATCATTTACTCCTACATTGCCCTAAAGCAAGTATTGTGTGGCAACGAGGGTTCTCTCCATTTGGTGTGGTAAGGATAGTGCACTCTAAAATAAGAGGAATGTTGTTGAGTTGGCATGGATCTTTTGTGGGAAAGAAATGGAAAAAAATCTTAGAGAGTATTTCCTTTGTGTCTATTTTAGATATTGTGGAAAGAAAGAAACAAAAGAGCCTTTGAAGACTTAGAACAATTAAAACAAATAATTTAACTCTCTTTTATTTATTTTTTTAATGGGTCAAATCATACATATATGATCATTCTTTGATTATGATAGACATTTGGCTTACCTCAAAGTAAAGAAAGAGGGTTTGTTTTTTGTTTTTATTTCTTCCTCTTGCTTGCTTATTTTAGTGACAAATGGATATATCGTGTGTACTTTGTTGTGTCATTTTCAACATTTCCTCTCCTCACCCATCAAAGAAAAAAAGATCTATATATCTAAATGACATTCCTTCCATACCCCCTACTATCACAAGTTCAAAGAACATGATTTGTGAAATCCTATTAATTTTTATAATAGAATCAAAACTTACTTATAAATAAAAGAATCACAAGGAAAGGATAAGGACGTAGAATTCTTTTCAGGAAAAATAAAATAAAAACCAAAGAGGCAAAAGTAACTACACAAAACAAGTGCAAAATTCAGTTCAAAATGAGCAACAAGGAAAGTGTCTATAAACTCATCCAATAATATCCTATTAAAGGAACTCTTCTCCCTCATATCAAATAATCATACCAAGACAATAGAAAACAAAGAAATTCAAAAAAATAAAAAAAGGAAAAAAAGTTGAGACGGAAGAATCCTACACCATACAATAATCAAACCCTTAAGTTTGCCTCTTTATAGGCTTTCAAGTATAAACCTGATCTTAGCTTTAATGGAAAATTTGATACCCAATCGGTCAGAAAAATGAGAAAATAATGATGGTCAGCTAGCCCCTCCTAGTGTTAACTATACCTAACCGGTCTAGATTCCCTTAAGAGCACTCATGTAATAACACAACCTGAATTTTTCTCCCCCATAATTTTATGGTAAATTATTGCATTATTTTATGTGGTCATTTTCCTCTTAGGAAATCTTTTAATATATGAAAGCTTAGAGTGTTAAGCTTAAGAGTTGGAGTTATTAAACCTATTGGGTTTGTCTTGTAAGGAAAGATTTTAAAGAACTTGTTTGCCAAAGTGTAGGGGTAATTTACAGTTAATATGAAGGCAAGAGAATCCTTTTATTGATAGGTGATGAAGGCATTGGAATCTTCCTGTATGGTAGTTGAAGAAACCATAAGAAAAATAAAGAAATATAGACTTTCTTTCATAGACACTATAAGGAAACTATGCTATGGTCACATAGTTTTAGCAGGGTTAACAAAATCCACAACTAAAGATGACATGTAGCCTCACACCTATTCCAATCGCATCTAGAAGGTTTCTAACCCATTTTTATTTTCCTAAAATTAGTCGCTACCAAAGAAGGTCCAATAGACACAAATGTCTTCAAGCTACTACAACATGGGTTTTAAAGCCATGTGGGCTTCAACTGCTACCATAAACCCATATATAAGTCAACCCAAAACCTCTTCCACTCACCCTCAATAGCCAAAGCCACTAAGACCCATTTCCTTACATTCATAATTCCAAGTGACTCTTTTTTTAGGATAAAGCAAGGAAATAGAGTATCTTTGGGATTCTATTTATTTCCTTGCTTCTCTTTGGGCTTTCTGTTCTAAGGTTTTTAAGGGGACTCCCCTTAATGTGTTACAACTTAACTAGTTAGCACTGTGTAATTCCAAAGGGCTGGTCTAATCTAGAGAGCTTGTTTGTTTTTACTGTGTACTTTCTTGTTTTTGTATTCTTGTAGTTTAGTTTTCTTTGGTGGGAGGATTTCTCATCCTTCTCTTGTACTTCTTTTCTTCTATCAATATATCCCTTTGTCGTTTGAAACATCTCCAATTCTGTCACTCCAACAAAATCAATCAATTACCAAATCCAACAATGATCATAAGTTGGGTAATAAAACAATCAATTCATATACACATTTCATAATATGTCCGGTTGCTAAAAAAAGAATGTAGAAAAGTGAATAAATCTAACTTTGTCTTAGAAATTTCTTTATTGTTTGGCATAGTTGAGTAGATTTTCAATGATCGGAAACTAAAACAATGAAAATATAAGACCCATAGTTTTTTTTTTTTTTGTTCTTGTCCTCTGTTTTCTTAGCTACCAAATGGACTTCTAAACTAATTATCTAAAAATTACATCTCGTTTTTCAGTTCTCAAGAAAATAGACAAGAAAAACAAGAACTAATTTGAAACATTTCCTAGTCTCATATTTCAAGAATTTATTGAAATATGTGGCAAAAAGCATCTTGCATCTGCAACAGCCTTAAACATCTCATTTCTATTGGTTGGTTTATGGTCTTCTCCTGTTATCTCAATTTGTTTCCTTTTGCCATATGTATTCACCATATTTGAACTTCAACCTTTTTCTACACCTTTAGATTTTAAACAAGGCTTAGAGGCAATTGATGTGGAAGGTATTGTAATAACTAACATTAACAGTAATAATAACGGTAACAATAACAGCAACAATAACGATAACACTAATGGTAACGGAAACGGTAAAGGTAATACTAACAATAACGATAATGATAATGGTAACACTGGTAATGGTAACGGTAACAGTAACGTTAACGGCAATGGCGTAATAATAATAACAACAACAACTCATATGCATGCAACATGGAAAAAATCCAATTATAGATAACACCCATCTAACATCTCAATGGATTTAAAAATTGCCTATAATTCCAATTTTCTTGAATTCCTAAGGAAGCAACAGTTCCAATCCAAGGTTAAGCCTTGAGCCTCTTGTCCTATGGTCTCGTGATCTTGTACTTATGTTGTAACCCTCCCAAAGGAGAGTTTGAAACTATAGTCAATCTTACTACAAACAGGGCTACTGTAGTTGCAAGCCCCACTAAATAGTTAATAAGCAATGCCAGACACATCTGGAGGTTTGTTTTTTACTCCTCAAATAGGATTTGTATCATGCACTCAAATATCGATTGTTCCTTTCTGTCTGAAGATTCCATGAAATGAGCAATCATTTGAATAACTGAATCAATGGTCAACTGAACAAAAAATGTTTGGTAAAAACAAGAGTTTACCTCAAACTTTCAACAATCAACAGTGGCATTGTCATCATCAATTTTCTGCATTCTCTTAACAAGATCATGGGTGACCTTGCCAAAAATCATCCAGTTCAGCCCTTGCACATCCAAAATTGTTGTTGTTGAAAAAATATGCCTCTTGGTAGCAATATAATAGGCTGAAAATTTCTTAGCAAATGACTCTTCAATCCCCTGAATATGATATTTCCAAAACTAGTCCACTGAGCTAACACTTATCAGCTTACTAGGTTCAATTTTTCCAAGTCTTTCAATGTAAATAGGTTGACCTAGGATGGCATCCCAATTTTAGGAAACCAAAGGAATAAACAAATAAGCATAGATATAACATAGGATGGCATCCCAACGTTGCAAAACCAAAGGAAATATTAGGAAAATAGATAGAACCAAGAGTGGCATTCCAATGATGAGCAAGCAAAGAAAAAAAAAATAAGCTTAGAAAGAACCTAAGATGGCACCCCAATGATGGGAAACCAAAGAAACTAAGAATGAACAAATATAGAACCTACAATGGCATCCCATTGATGAGAAACCAATGGAACAAATAAATAAACTTAAATAAAAACTAGAATGGTGATACGATCCATACCATGAAATTGAGAAACTAGTGGATCAAGAATGGCTCCAAGATTTTCTAGAAATAGATTTGTATAAAACTACGACTTGTTGCTTATATGGAAGCAAGAACCTTTGTACATTGAAGAGGCCACAATCAATTATGGAAGGATTGATTGATAAGTTGAATGAGAATGCCACGGAAATCTTTTCGATGAGTTCAAAGAGTTCTAAAAGAACCAAAGAGAATTTTCTCTCACAAAATTATGAATGAAATCTATATTATTTTTCAATAAGTTGATGACTATTTAAATACAAAGAGGTCCACGAATTTGATAGTGAGAAAATCCCTAAATATTTTGCCTAGATTTCACAAATAGTCAGAAAAGGGAAACTAAAATATTTTAAGTTAAATTCTGAAAATTGAATCCATTATTTCCTAAAATATACCTAATGGCATCCCAATGATGAGCAATCAAAGGAACAATTGAATAAGCTTAGATGGAACCTAGAATGACATCCCAATAATGGGAAACCTAGGATGGTGTCAAAATGATTAGAAACCAAACGAACTAACAAATAAGCTTAGATCGAACACATGATGGCTTCCCAATGTTTGGAAACCAAAAGAAAATAATATTAGCATTGATAAAACCATGGATGGTGTCCCAATGATGAGAAACCAAAGGAACGAACGAATATCCATGGATAGAACCTAGGACAACTTCAAAATGATTGGAAACCAAAGGAACTAACAATCAACATAAACAGAACCTATATTGTCATCCAAATGTTGTGAAACAAAAGGAACCAAATGATGGCACAATGATGAGAAACAAAAGAAACAATCGACTAAGCTTAGTTAGAACCTAGGATGACATCCCAGTGATTGAAAACCAAAGGAATAAAAATTAAACATAGATAGAACCTAGGATGACATCTCATTGATAGGGAACTAAAAAACTAAGAATGAACAGAGATAAAACAAAGAAAAAAATGAATAAACTAGATAGAAACTAGGATGGCATCCCAATGATGGGAAACTAATGGAACTAGGAATGAAAATTGATAGAAACAAGAATGGCATTCTAATGATGTGCAATCAAAGGAACAAAATAGATAAGCTTAGATAGAGCCTAGGATGACATTCCAATGGTGGGAAAGAAAAGGAACTCTCTCTGTCTCCTATGCACATTAGGAGCATTTTGTGTCTGCTCCACACGTGCATTCTTTACCTGATCTATCCGTTCATGAATCTACTTCATCTCCGTCTTTGCTCTCAATACTCTCCTCATTTCACCCATTAAAGCTTTTGTGAGAATCTTCAGATCAACCTTTTCTGATGCATTCCCAAAAGTAATTTTGTCCTTGTTTTCTGACATGTTTGCTACAAAACAAAGTTAGAAAAACAAGAACCTCACACACTCCCTCACGTGTTTCACTGAAAGAATGATTCACTCAACTTTCACTCGTGTTTTCACACAAAATCAGATTGGCTTTTGATTTCGTGCCCAACTGGTGTACCTTGATTTTGGTCCTCAGATAGGAGTAATCAACAAAATTTATAACCTATATCACCATGTACTAGGATATCCTCAGCTAGCATAGCATAGTGGCTCTAAGATCGTTCACTGGGAAGGGTTTTCAACTTACAACTGATAATAATTCAAAGTTGAATTGATGCTTTTTCATTTCAAAGTTACCTTCAAAAGAAAACATAAACTTTGGTTTAAAAAGGATAGGTTTTAAGCTAACTAAAAATAAAGTAACTGAAATTACTTATAAAGAAAAGTGTTTCTTTGAGTTTTAGGATCACTAGGGTCAGGCTCCTAATACAAAAACAGAGTTCCGTTCACTTGAATCTTTTCCTCGCATTAGAGAATTAACATATAGTTATTTCTCTAACTGGTGTGGTACAGATGCTTCCCTTTTATGGATTCAAACACTAAATCCCTCTCACTGATTCATCTTGCAATGGTTCGTGCCTCTCACCTAGCATTTACCATTCAAGGTGATCCTTAACCTTGGATTTCCCTACTCAAGCTCGCAAGAGATAACTAATGGATGTCTCCTTAAAGTCCAAAAGCTTACCAAGTGTTGGCAATTCTAGAAAATCCTACCTTCAAATCACCTCCCAAAGGCTTGCAAGAGATAAACTAGTGCATCTCAATGGACGGAGATCACTTGCCTTACCAAGTGTTGGCCCAGGTGATTTAAAGATGTTTTAAGTTAACTAAAAACATAGAAACCATTAACAGGTCACACTTTCTCTTCATTAACGGCTTAAACAACAAAACTTCCAATTCTTGCATTTGGCACCTTACCCAGCTACCTTAGCTCCAAGAGACAAAAAGCCTAGCCACTCATTCTCTAAGGAAACATCCTTAGAGCTTGTTTGGCTAGTAAGCAAAATACAATCAAAGTGAGTAGGTAAGGCAGAGTAAAGCTCTGTATATTACTTCCTTCAAAACTATACAAAAAGTTGTCTATGAGAACAAGCTCCCGAGATGTCTGTGTAAAGAAAATTACAAGCTATATATATGAGGTTATTCACCCTTTATTCTTACTTATTAACTAAGGAATCCTATGATTGGTGGATTACAAGGAAAGAATGGGGATTTAAATAACAAATATCTGAAGAAAAAATCTAAAAGAGTTAGTCACAAATATTTGGAAGCACTCAGGTGGATTTTGCAGGCATGCAAGATGGGCTGCAAACTTTCGCAAGCTAAAAGTCTTCATTTTGCAGCCAAAGGCTGATTTCGCAGCCAGCTTGGTGTGATTGGCTTCCCATGGATATAACTCCTTCATTTCAGCTCCAATTCATGCACTGTTTGAAGCATTGGATTCCTGACTTCCCAAGCTTCGAAACGACATATAGTATGCATGAAATGGACTCCAGTAAGTGCTCTACATGTGTCCAATAGTTTATGTCCTCTTGAATTCTTCATGTTAGATTTCTCTCTTTGCTTTCCTGATTTGCTTTTGGCAAAGGACTATAAAGCTTCAAAGCTTGGGTTCTTCATGTAAATGAGCTTCCAATTGCTTTGCCATGGATTCTATAGAACTTTCCTCAATCTTGGATTGCTTTGGTGATAAAAATACTATCAAAAACACCAAAACTTAACACAATTTGATTAGAAACGATTGCAAAGGTACTTAATATGCTAATTGAGTTAAAAGGTAATAACTACTACTCAAAAGTGTTTAAAAGAGTTAATTACAAGCTATAAAATAGCACTTTTTGAGTAGTAATCACTCCCCCGAACCAACATATTGCTAGTCCCTTAGCAATAAAAGAGAGAAAAATAAAATAAACAATACTATAATTTACAAAATCATGCCAATCACTTCAAAAAAAATTTCAAGTGGCATGATGATCAAACTCTCACATGGGACATTAAAGATATAAAACTCAAACTTTAACAAGAGTTGTCAAATAACTTGTCTAATCACAATTCATGAAGAGAAAGCATTATGCAAATTTAAGCTTCAAAATAATTTCCACTTCCAAAGGGTCAATCCTTACTCTTCCACAAAAATCTAAGTGTTACTCATTAGCTTCCGAATATAGTATGTTGAACTAATCTCTCCCCCCAACCTAGTTCTTTTTCAAAGCTTAGCAAACTGATCAACCTCCAATAGGCTAAGAACGCACCTCTTTTATTTCACACTTTTTTTTTCTTGTAGGAGTACAAAGGTAAAGGTATTGTTTTCTAAATTGTCCATGTAATGGGGGTCCATCAATGACTCCCAACCAATTAAGGTTTAAGGCATCAAGCTTTAAGGATCTTTCAACCACTAACTCCTCGGATTTTACCCCGGACTTTTGAGAATGAATTTTAATACCCAAGCACCTACAGTATGTTAAACTCCACCTATTCACCTTTGTAACGAGCATTAAGGTCGGTGACTCCCAACCAATGAAGGCTTAGGGCACCAGGTTTTAAAGATTTTCACCATATACCCCTCAGACCTTGCTCAGGTTTCAAGGCAAGTAAAACATTTTTTCTTGCTTTCTTTTTTTTCAAAGGCTCATTGGCCTTTTATAAGGTGTCCCAACACTATTAAATGAGGTCAAAGGTACCAAGTCTAAATTTTCCTAAGTTTAGGGGGTGAAATAGTTTTTCATTTTATAATCGGAACCTAGTGTGCATAGTGTGTGAATAGCTTAAAGTGGAAGAACTAAGGTTGAATTCAATAGAAGTTTCAATAATTCATTAACTTTAATAAGCATAATACAAATTCTAAGTCAAGTAAAAAGACAAAAATTCAATTTTTCCCATTTCATTTTGAGAATTTTTCCTTAATAACCATGGAGAGTAGAATAAAAACTAAAAATTAAGCAAAAAATAAACTAAATTACCAAAATAACTTAGCATTTAAAATAAAAACTTCCTTCCTCAACTCTCTTCCCCTCAACCAAGCTGAACATTATCCTCAATGTGGCATGAGCGATTGAAATTGTAGGGAGGAAGTGGTACCTCCTGAGTGATATGAAGTTCGAGTAGAATAGGAGAAACCACATGTTTCAAAAACAATAAAAGATATGAGTAGAGGAATTAAAATAAAATTATGCCAAGAATACTAAAAAAATGATAGATATGTATTACTTCAAGAAAGTACACTATAGAGCAAAATAAGTAATACAATCAATCCCAATATATAAAACATCAAAAACATGTGAATATAAGTTCTACTACAGTAAAGAAATACAGAAAAGAAACTAGGTAAATGATCAGATGGTGGTGGGAGGATCATGTGGAGATGATGGCTCGGCTATAGAGGTCGGAATGCTCGGGATGGATGGCTCTATCTCTCCTATAGTCGTCTCCTCTAGGGGCATAGTCTACTCTGCTAGAGGAGGGCCCTATGATGGATTTGTAAGCTCTTATGGGATAGGAATATCGTGCTTAGGAGGCGATAGAATACCCAGGTGCTACTGTATCTACCTAAGGATGGCAGTATGCTGGGTTTGGGTGGCGATAATCTGATCCTGATGGCACGTATAGTTGTCATCTGCTGAGTCAGGATGCTCTGGGTAGCAATCAATGTCTGCAAAGTGTGACATAGGCCTCTGAACTCTGAACTGGATATGGCTATACTCGACTCAGATGGATGAGGAGGCTCGGATGTAGCTGGTGCAACTGGCGGAGTCCCTGGTGTGGCAAGAGGAGTAGAAAATGCAACCTTAGGCATAGGTCCTATAGAGGGCACTGTAGGGACAGGTTCTCTCATGTCCGCAGGTAACTCAACCGGCTGTGGATCATCTAGACGCTCTGGCTGTGGAATCTCTGGATGCTCAGGTCCAACTGGAGCTCCTAGCTCTGCATTATAAGCTATCATACTCGTCCATTTTTCGAGAGTGAATATCTCTCGACAAATGCGTATGTGCTCAAGCTAAGGCTCAAATGGATATCCCAAGTGCTCCAAAATCTGACAGAGCAATCTCGGAAATAAAAGTGGAATGGAATCCGCTCTCAGCAGCTTCTTCCTATGGACCTTCTCTTTAAAGTAAAGAAGAGTAGCCATGATGAGATGATGAGGGCCAAAGAAGAATCCCTCTAATATCCGAAATAGTGCCTTTAGCAAAGCTCCTCTCGTCTGCACCATATGCTAAAGTGGATAAATGTTGTGGCGCAGAAGTGCATCTATAAAGAACATGCTGGGAGGGAGCTCCTTCCTTAACAGATACGGGCATGTGGATGTCCCTCAAGATAGTATATGAACCATGTTACTCTGAGAAGGATGAGCCCACACTCGATAATCCTCTAGACGTGCTAGCTCATAGGGAATGCGCAAGGTCTCTGCTATATGTTTGGCTCCCAAGATACCATGGCGTCCGTCAATGGTGAAGTGGATGACATAGGATCCCAGACGCGATGTGTAGTCATAGACTGATAAAAGTTTAATGCTACACGGGGATAGAAGAAATCCCTGAGAGTCATCAGGTGCTCCAGATGATACCTCTGCAGCAGATGGAATGAATATCTAAGCTCTGGCTGAAGCCTAAAGGTAGCTCTGTCAAAGCAAAGCTCGAAGTGGAATGGCCTAGCTCAACAATCCAAAATACCCTCAATGGGTGGCTGAGTGACCATGGGCCACCTAATAATCACCTCAGGAGTCATCCCAAAGGGAATCTGGGACTCTATAGTAGGCGGTTGAGGCGGCTGAGGCTCGGATGAAGGCTCTAATGCCTCAACTAAAGCTAATATCCTTGCTTTCTTCTTACGAGGATGGCTAGCTGACTTCTTGGCACGAGAGGAGCTTGCCCCAGGTGTGGTGGGTGGTCTCCTAGTCTCATATCACCTCGAAGGAGAACTCAGAGGCACGCTCTTTATTGAAGGTGGGACGACAAGTGGTTATGAAGACTCACTCATGGAGCCTTGCACAAGGGCCACTCTTGGTGCTCTGAGGCGGCCTGAGGGAGATGAGGTATTGGCTCCTCGAGTTTTTGCCATGGCTGACTTAGAGAGATTTGAGAGAGGGTGGCCGAAGGTGCGTGAGCGGCTTGGGCTCAAATGGAGGTCCTCTGGAAATGGTGTTCTGGCTTGGCTTCTATTTCGCACCAAATGGGGGTTTTCACAAGGCAAAAGACTGGTGTAAAGTGAAAAAATGGAATTTAAAAAGTTAAATTAGAAGCCAAGTGACGGTTGGGATTTTTTGCAGAGGAGGGGGCATTTCGCAGCGAAGGGCCATTTTTGCAGCCCATTTCGCAACTGCGAAATGAGAGGGTGGGGCTGCGAAATGGCACTTGTGTGCCAAATGGGGGTTTCACAAGGGTTTTCGCAACTACAAAATGGAGCTTTTGATGGCCTTGGATGGTTTCGCAACTGCGAAATGGAGGCTTGGGCTGTGAAATGGCACTCGTGTGCCAAAGGGGGATTTCGCAGCTACTAAAATTTTCGCAGAGGGGGGCTATAGGGCTGCGAAATTGTTTCGCAGAGGAGGACCCATTTTGCAGCAAACCCTTGATTTCGCAGCGAGTCCCTTTTGGCTGCGAAATTATTTCGCAGAGGATGGCTATTTTCGTAGGGGGCTATTTCGTAGCCACTAAAATTTCTTGCTTCTGAGCTCCTTTTGGCTCCCTGAAACCTTCCTTCACCTCTTTTGCAATTCCTCCTAAATTAGATCATTCAAAAAGTCTAAGTTACATAAAAATAACATTAATTAAGACTAAGATTAAAATCAAAACAATTAATAAAGCTATTAAATTAGCAAAATTAAATAAAAAAATATGGACTTTGGTGAGACCAACTCCATCTAACCCCTTTCTAATTAGGATTTCTATGGCTCAAGGAGGTTGATTTCCTCTTTATCTTGCTTGAATGGCTCGATGAATGGTTTGAGATGATGGCCATTGACTTTAAAGGTGTCAATGCTGTTGGAATTCAATAATTCCACCACTCCATTGAGATGCACTTGGTGAATAATGAAAGGGCCTATCCACCTTGACTTCAGCTTCCCAGAAAAGATATGGAGCCTTGAGTCATAGAGTAAGACTCTTTGTCCTTTTCGGAATTCTTTGTTGGAGATTAACTGATCATGCCACCTCTTCATCCTCTATTTTGCAACTTTGGAATTGATGTAGGCATCATTTCTTAATTCCTCCATCTCATTAAGGTCTAAGCACCTCTTTGCCCCGGCTCTAATCAAGTCCATGTTGACCTTCTTAATTGCCCACCAAGCCTTATATTCAATTTCCACGAGGAGATGGCATGCTTTGCCATAGACTAGGCGATAGGGTGACATGCCAAGAATAGTCTTGTAAGCTGTTCTATATGCCCATAGTGAATCATGGAGCTTAATAGACCAATCTCTTCTGCTCGTGTTCATGACCTTCATCAATATATTCTTGATTTCCCTGTTTGCTAGCTCAACTTGCCCGGAAGTCTGAGGGTGATAAGGTATAGCTACTTTATGCTTCACCTCATACTTGGCTAATAGGGTTTCAAAAGGCTTGTTGCAAAAATGAGTACCTCCATCACTGATTATGGCCTTGGGCACCCCAAATCTTGAGAAGATGTACTCTTTGAGAAACTTGGGAACCACCATGTGATCATTGTGTTTACAGGGGATTGCCTCAACCCATTTAGAAACATACTCCACCCCCACCAAGATATAAGAGTTTCCAAAACACATTGGGAAAGGTCCCATGAAGTCAATGCCCAAAACATCAAAGAGATCAACTATTAGAATGGGGTTCATAGGCATTTGATTTCTTCGTGTAAGCTTCTCGAGCCTTTGGCATCTATCACAGCTCCTACACATGGTGTGGGCATCTTTGAAAAGTGATGGCCAACTAAACTCTGATTGCAACACCTTCATAGTTGTTTTCTGAGAGGCAAAGTGGCCTCCACATGCACTCTCATGGCAATGACTGAGGATTCCTTGTTGCTCTTCTTCAGGGACACACTTCGTTATTATTTGATCTACATAATACTTGAAAAGGAAAGGTTCTTCCCAATAATAAGCATGAATCTTTGCAAAGAAGTGCTTCTTGTCTTGTGCTTTCCACTCACTTGGAACTTCTCCAGTAACTAGATAGTTAGCAATATGAGCATACCAAGGAGTTTTTTCTAGCAACATAAGTGATTCCTCTGGAAAGTCATCATTAATAGGTAAGACATGGGAATTGTGTGCTATAGCCAACCTTGAAAGGTGGTTAGCTACCACATTCTCCACTCTTTTTTTATCTCTGATTTGGAGATTGAACTCTTGTAGTAAGAAAATCCATCTAATCAACCTTGCTTTTGCATCTTGCTTTGTCAATAAATACTTCAAGGCTGAATGGTCAGTGAAAACAATGATGAAAGACCCTACTAGATAAGCACGAAACTTGTCTAAGGCAAACACTACAACTAACAATTCTTTCTCTGTAGTTGTGCAGTTCCTTTGAGCTTCGTTCAATGTCTTGATTGCATAGTAGATCACATAGGGCTTTCCATCTTCTCTTTGTCCAAGCACAGCTCCTATAGCAAAGTCACTGGCATCACACATCACTTCAAAGGGTAGTTTCTAGTTAGGAGCCCTCACTATTGGAGCGGTTGTCAAAAATTGCTTCAGTTGCTCAAAACTCCTTTGACATCTTTCATCTCATACAAATTTAGCATCCTTAGCCAAAAGTTCACAAAGAGGCTTTGAAAGCTTAGAGAAATCTTTTATAAACCTCCAATAGAACCCTACATGGCCAAGGAATTGTCTTACTCCTTTTACAATTGTTGGGGATGGCAATTTGACAATAAGTTCCACCTTTGCTTTATCAACTTAGATGTCTTTCTCGAAGATGACATGGTCAAGGACAATTCCTTATTGTACCATAAAATGACATTTCTCCCAGTTGAGCACCAAGTCCTTTTCAATGCATCTGTTCAGAACCGCTTCCAAGTTGACTAAGAATTCTTCAAATGTACTTCCATATATGGTGATGTCATCCATGAAAACCTCCATAATTCGCTCCACCATATCACTGAAGATACTTAGCATACATCTTTGGAATGTTGTAGGTGCATTACATAAACCAAAAGGCATTCTTCTGTAGGCATATGTTCCAAATGGACATGTGAAAGTGGTCTTCTCCTAGTCTTCAACATCAATTTCAATTTGAAAATACCCAGAGTAGCCGTCCAAGAAACAATAGAAATGATGGCCAGAGACTCTTTCCAACACTTGATCAATAAATGGCAGTGGAAAATGATCATTCCTTGTCACATCATTCAATTTTCTATAATCAATACATACCTTCCACCCTGAAATGAGGCGTGTAGCAACTTCTTCTCCCTTTTTGTTTTAAACCACTGTGATCCCTGACTTCTTTGGTACCACTTGAGTAGGACTCACCCAAGGGCTGTCGGATATGGGGTAGATAATACCTACTTGAAGTAACTTCAGAACCTCAGCTCGCACCACCTCTTGCAAATGAGGTTTTAATCTTCTTTGAGGTTGGCGAATTAGTTTAGCTTCTTCTTCCATGTATATATGATGTGTACAAACCAAAGGACAGATGCCTTTCAAGTCAGATATTTGCCATCTTATTGCTTTTTTACACCTCTTGAGAACTTCAAGTAGACACATCTCCTGAGGAGTAGTAAGAGATGAAAATATAACAACAGGGCACTTTTGATTTTCTTCTAAGTATGTATATTTCAACTCCGTGGGCAGAGACTTCAAATTAAGCTTTGGGGCCTCTTCTTTAGCAGCTTCTTGTGCCTCATCTTTATTGAACAAAGGTAGAATCTCTTGTCTCCTCCTCTAACCTTGTAGAGTAGCAAGCACATCTGAGGGTTCAGGCAACCCTTCTTCAAGATCCCCAAGACTTTCATTCAACTTGTCTTGCATTTTCTGATTACAGTGCTCCTCCACTAGAGTGTCAATAATGCACACCTCTTCTGGACCTTCTTCTTCTTCCAGAGTGATTAGCTTTTTGGACATATAGAAGATATTGAGCTCCAGTGTCATGTTGCCAAACGTGAGTTGCATGAGTCCATTCCTACAATTTATGATTGCATTTGATGTAGCAAGGAATGGCCTTCCAAGGATGATAGGAACATAATTTGTTTCCTTGACAATTGGGTTTGTGTCAAGAACAACAAAGTCTACTGGATAGTAGAAATTATCAACTTGAACTAAGACATCTTCAATTACCCCCCTTGGAATTTTCACAGATCTATCTGCTAGAGATAGAGTGATTGATGTAGGCTTCAATTCACCAAGTCCCAATTGCTTGTAGATAGGGTATGGTAGCAAATTCACGCTTGCTCCCAAATCTAACAAAGCTTTCTCCACTACTTTTCCTCCAATCATGACTAAAATGGTAGGACAACCCGGATCTTTGTACTTTAAAGGAGACTTGCATTGTATGATAGCACTTACTTGCTCAGTCAAGAAGGCTTTCTTATTCACATTCAACCCTCTTTTGATAGTACACAAGTCCTTTAGGAATTTTGCATATGTTGGAACTTGTTTAATCATATCCAGCAATGGGATATTGACTTTCACTTGTCTCAATACTTCAAGAATTTCTTATGCATTTCCGATCCCCTTTTTTCCATGCAAAACTTGAATCATCTCCCTTGATGAGTACTTTCTCTAAATTTGTATTCACTGTTGAATCATGGTCCTCTTTCCCTTTGCTGATATCTTTCTTCTTTCCTTTGATTTCCTCCCTCTTCTCTGTTTCTTCTTCTTCTTCCTCTTCAACATGTGGCTTGGGTGTTGGCAGCTCAACCTTTTTACCACTCCTTAAAGTGATCAAGGCCTTAACATCTCTCACCTGAGAAGACTCTCCTTCATGAGTTTCCACTTCAGGGATACCCTTGGGGTTTTGGTGAGGTTGAGAAGGAAATCTACCCTTCTCTTGCACTGTGTTTAGGTTAGTGAGCCTTGAGATTGAATATTGGAGATTATCTATCTTCTAAGATAAGTCATTTTGCATCCCATCCATCCTTTTATTCAATGTGTTCTCTACACTATCAATTCTTTAACTGAGTTGAGCATTGATGGATTTTTTATCTCCAACAAAATCTCCCACAACCTTGCTTCGATTCACTATTGCTTGTTCAAGATTTGAAGCTTGTTGAGATGGTTGAGCTGGGTGTTGGTACTGAGGTGCTCTTGGCTTCCAGGAGAAATTTGGATGGTTCCTCCAATTTGAGGTGTAAGTCTTTCCATACGAAGTGATTACTACTCAAAAAGTGTTATTTTATAGCTTGTAATTAACTATTTTAAACACTTTTGAGTAGTAGTTATTACCTTTTAACTCAATTGGCATGTTAAGGACCCTTGCAATCGTTTCCAATTAAATTGTGTTAAATTTTGGTGTTTTTGATAGCTCTTTTATCACCAAAGCAATCTAAGATGAGGGAGAGCTTTATATAATCCATGGTAAAGCAAATGGAAGCTCATTTACATGAAGAATTCAAGCTTTGGAGCTTCGTAGTTCTTTGCCAAAGCCAATCAAGAATGCAAGGAGGAAAAAGAGAGAAATCTAACATGAAGAATTCAAAATGACAGCAACTGTTGGACACATTTCAAGTACTTCCTGGAGTCCATTTCATGCATACTATATTTTTTTTCAAAGCTCAGGAAGTTAGAAGTCTAACGCTTCAAACGGTGCAAGAATCAGAGCTAAAAAGAAGAAGTTATGGCCGTTTGAAGACAACCGCGTCAAGCTGTGCGAAATTTCGCAGCCCAAAGCCCATTTCACAACTGCGAAATGAGTTGCGAAACCCACCTTTGGCACACGAGTGCCATTTCGTAGCCCATGCCTCCATCTTCGCAGCTGCGAACCACGTTGCAAAATCACCCCCAAGCTGCGAATGAAGTTGCAAATCATCTCCAAGTTGTGAAATCACATTCAACTTGCAAAATCAAAGTTCAAACTTGGAAAATGGACAATTCAACGTGCGAAATCCACCTGTGCAATCTCATATATTTGATACCGACTAAGTTAGATTTTTTTCTCAAGATATTTTGTGTAAATTTCTATTTTCTCCTTGTAATCAGTCAAAGATATTATTAGGATATTTCTTAGAAAATATCTTCTCTATATATATCTTTGAACCAATGTAAAGAAATCAATCTTGTAATATATGTAATCCGACGAGAGGAGGATCATAGTAAGAAATATATTTTACAGAGCACTTGCTATGCTTTTCATTCATATTTTTGTTTTCTCGTTATTTTTATTTCTAGCAAATCAAACTCTGAGGATGTTTACTCAAAGGATGAGTGGGTAGGCTCTTTGTCTCTTGGAGTGAAGAAAGTCGGGTAAGTTTCCACATGCAAAAATTGGAAGTTTTGTTGTTTTAGCTTTTAATGAAGAGAAAGTGTGACCCGTTAATGGTTTCTATGTTTTTAGTTAACTGAAAACGCCTTTAAATCACCTAGGCCAACACTTGGTAAGGCAAGTGATCTCCATCCATTAAGATGCACTAGTTTATCTCTTGCGAGCCTTTGGGAGGTGGTTTAAAGGTAGGATTTTCTAGAATAGCCAACACTTGGTAAGCTTTTGGACTCCAAGGAGACATCCATTAGTTATCTCTTGCGAGCTTGAGATGGGAAATCCAAGGTTAAGGATCACCTTGAATGGCAAATGCTAGGTGAGAGGCATGAGCCATTGCAAGATGCATCAGTGAGAGGGATTTAGTGTTTGAACCCATTAAGGGGAAGCATCTGTACCACACCGGTTAGAGAATTAACTATATGTTAATTCTCTAATGCGAGGAAAAGATTCAAGTGACCGGAACTCTCTTTTTGTATTAGGAACCTGAGCCTAGTGATCTGAAACTCCAAGAAACACTTTTCTTTGTAATTAAAATCAGTTACTATTTTTGTTAGCTTAAAACCAACCTTTTCAAACATCTTTATGTTTTCTTTTAAAGCTAACCTTGAAATGAAAAGGCACCAATTCAGCTTTGAATTAATATCAATTATGGAGTGAAAACCCATCCCAGTGAATGATCCTAGAGCCACTATGCTATGCTAGCTAAGGCTATAATAAGTTATAAATTTTGTTGATTACTCCCATCTGAGGACACCAATCAAGGACACCAGCTGGACACGAATCAAATGACACCATTGTCAGGGACCATTGAGAGGACATGAATCAACTGATACACCAATTGGGAACGAATCATGAAGCATTGTTGTTGGGCTTGAATTGTCCAATGACATTTTCTTGATCTCCAAACATTTCCCTAACAGCTAGAATTGTAGGGCATTCCTCCACCAAGTGCTCATAAGATTGACAAATAGGACATGGCTTGACTTGCACTGGTGTTTCAGCAACAGCTTGCACTTCATGTATCTTTTTCAGTTCTAGCTCCTCCAATCTTCTTGTCATAGCTACAAACTTTGCCTTCATATCAACATCTTCATTCAAGGTGTACATCCCAACCTTAACACTAAAGGCATTCGGTTGAGACTTCATCTTTCCCACTTCTCCTTTGTTGGGTTCATCCCATCCCCTTGAAACTTCAGCCACATAACTCAAGAAATCCATGGCTTCCTCCTGATTCTTACTCATGAAATCTCCTCCACACATTGTCTTGAGGAGTTGCTTCATTGAAGAAGACATCCCATCATAAAAGTAACTTACATTGCCATGTATCAAAACCATGGTGAGGACAAGCATTAATGGCTTCCATGTATCTTTCCTAACACTCATAGAATTTCTCATTCTCTTTAGCTAAGAAGTTTGAAATTTGCCTTTTCAAGCCATTTGTTCTGTGAGTAGGAAAAAATTTCTTAAGGAATTCAGCTTGCAAATTAGTCCAAGTCCGGATACTCCTTGGCCTTAAAGAATTAAGCCAAATCTTGGCCTTATCCTTTAAAGTAAAAGGAAATAGCTTAAGCCTCATCAAGTCGATTGAAGCTCCTCCTTCTTGAAACGTATTACAAACATCTTCAAATTCCTTGATATGGGCATAAGGATTCTCACTTTCCATCCCATGGAAAGTTGGTAGAATTGGAACAATATGCGGTCTAATTACTAGCTGCTCTATATGGGGCACTATACATGATGGTGTACTCATACGAGGTGGATGCATTCAGTCCCTCATTGATCTGAATGCATTGGGATTGTCCTAGTGACCATGGTGACTATGCTGATCTTCAGGTGTAGCTTCCATGATATTCAAGCTCAATTCCAATTCCTTGTTATGAGGTTTTTCAAGTTTCACAAGCCTTCCTCCACTGTCTCATATCTAGTTTGGCATACACAACTAGTATCAACTATAACAAAAACAAAGAAACAATAGAAAACAAGACTACAAAAAGACTAAGATTAACTAAAACTAAATTAAAGGATATGTCAAAATATGAACAAATAAAAGAAAGAAAAATCACCAAACTTGTGATGAAAATCAGAAGTACTCTGAAAAGATAATATCACTGTGAAGTTGGCACCTTCCCCGGCAACGACGCCATTTGATTCTGTGCCCAGATGTTGTACCTTGATTTTGGTCCTCAGATAGGAGTAATCAACAAAATTTATAACCTATATCACCATGTACTAGGAGAGCCTCAGCTAGCATAGCATAGTGGCTCGAGGATCGTTCACTAGGAAGGGTTTTCAACTTACAACTGATAATAATTCAAAGTTAAATTGATGATTTTTCATTTCAAGGTTAGCTTCAAAAGAAAACATAAACTTTGGTTTAAAAAGGATTGGTTTTAAGTTAACTAAAAATAAAGTAACGGAAATTACTTATAAAGAAAAGTGTTTCTTGGAGTTTTAGGATCACTAGGGTCAGGCTCCTAATACAAAAACAGAGTTCCGGTCACTTGAATCTTTTCCTTGCATTAGAGAATTAACATATAGTTATTTCTTTGACCGGTGTGGTACAGATGCTTCCCTTTTATGGATTCAAATACTAAATCTCTCTCACCGATTCATCTTTCAATGGCTTGTGCCTCTCACCTAGCATTTACCATTCAAGGTGATCCTTAACCTTGGATTTTCCTTCTCAAGCTCACAAGAGATAACTAATGGATGTCTCCTTAGATTCCAAAAGCTTACCAAGTGTTGGCAATTCTAGAAAATCCTACCTTCAAATCACCTCCCAATGGCTCGCAAGAGATAAACTAGTGCATCTCAATGGACGGAGATCACTTGCCTTACCAAGTGTTGGCCCAGGTAATTTAAAGACGTTTTAAGTTAACTAAAAACATTGAAACCATTAACGGGTCACACTTTCTCTTCATTAAAGGCTGAACAACAAAACTTCCAATTCTTGTATTCGACACCTTACCCAGCTACCTTACCTCCAAGAGACAAAAAGCCTAGCCACTCATTCTCTGAGGAAACATCCTTAGAGCTTGTTTGGCTAGTAAGAAAAATACAATCAAAGTGAGTAGGTAAGGCAGAGCAAAGCTTTGTATATTACTTCCTTCAAAACTATACAAAAAGTTATCTCTGAGAACAAGCTCTTGAGATGTCTATGTAAAGAAAATTACAAACTATATATATGAGGTTATTCACCCTTTGTTCTTACTTATTAACTAAGGAATCCTATGATTGGTGGATTACAAGGAGAGAATGGGGATTTAAACAACAAATATCTGAAGAAAAAAATCTAAAAGAGTCGGTCACAAATATCTAGAAGCATTCAGGTAGATTTCGCAGGCATACAAGATGGGCTATGAAATTTCACAAGTTGAAGGTCTCCATTTCGCAGTCAAAGGCTGAATTCGCAGCCGAAGGCTGATTTTGCAGCCAGCTTGGTGTGATTGGCTTCCCATGCCTATAACTCCTTCATTTCAGCTCCAATTCATGCACCATTTAAAGCATTAGATTCCTGACTTCTCGAGCTTTGAAATGACATATAGTATGCATGAAATGGACTCCATGAAGTGCTCTAACTATGTCCAATAGTTTCTATCCTCTTGAATTCTTCATGTTAGATTTCTCTCTTTGCTTTCCTGATTTGCTTTTGGCAAAGGACTATAAAGCTTCAAAGCTTGAGTTCTTCATGTAAATGGGCTTCCAATTGCTTTGTCATGGATTCTATGGAACTCTCCTCAGTCTTGGATTGCTTTGGTGATCAAAATACTATCAAAAACACCAAAACTTAACACAATTTGATTAGAAACGATTGCAAAGGTACTTAATATGCTAATTGAGTTAAAAGGTAATAACTACTACTCAAAAGTGTTTACAAGAGTTAATTACAAGCTATAAAATAACATTTTTTGAGTAGTAATCAGCTTTTTACCCTCTTATGTGCTCACCACTTTTGTCTTTTTTGTCTCATAGTAATCCTCTATAGGTTTTTGTCAAATTAATCAAACAAATATAAAACATTTTAGCAACAATTCACCAACGACTCACCAAGAGAAATTCGAATTTAAGGGCTTAGCAAAGCAAAGTTGTGTCATGGATTTAAGGATTTCAAAATTTGCACAAAAGAATCATTTCTTTTGAGCCTACGTATTTAGGGATTGTTTGGAGCAAGCAATTCAAATTTACGGAATTGAAAAGGAACATAAAGATGTAAAATTGAAACAAAAATTACAAGAGTTAAATCGCAATATCAAATGTTTTTTCCTTTAATTTATTTTTTTTTTCAGTTTTTTTTTTTTAAATAAAAATAAAAATAAAAATAGGTGAACTTGCAACTAGTGCCAAGCTCTGGTACCAATTGATACAATCCACACCACGAAATTGGGAAGCTTGTGGATCAAGAATGACTCCAAGATAGTCTAGCAGCAGATTTGTATGAAATCGTGACTCGTTGCTTATATGGAAGCAAGAACCTTGGTATAATGAAGACGCCACAATCAATTATGGAAGGATTGATTGATAAGTCAAAGAGTTCTTAAAGAACCAAAAAGAATTTTCTCTTACAAAAATATGAATGAAATCTGTATTATTTTTCAATAAGTTAATGGCTATTTAAATGCAAAGAGGTCCACTAATTTGGCAATTAGAAAAACCTCAAATATTCTACCTAGGATTCGAAGATAGCCAAAAAAACAAAACTAAAATATCCTAAGTTAGATTCTGAAAATTGAATCCACTATTTCCTAAAATCATGCCTACCCCTAAGCAAAAAAAAAAAAAAAAAAAAAAAAAAAAAAAAAAAAAAAAAAAAAAAAAAAATTGGGAATTTTTAGTTTATTACTTCCCCATAAAATTTGAAAATTAAAATATGATAATAAATAAGAAAAGTAACTTAGCAATCTTAAAAGATTACTTTAGATTGTGTCAACCAATCTACTTGATGAGTCAAAAATTGGATAATCACCCATTTAGAAAACTCCATTCAATCCACACAATTTGTGACCTATTCTCTTTTATGGATTCTTCTAGATTATTCCAAAGCTTGAATCATAGAACTCCAACCTTGTGGAAAATGTAGAACATCTTCCTTGGACCTCCACAAATTCACCTCAGCCCCAAATATTTTGAATTAGTCCAGTGAGGGTTTCCTTGAACTTTTTAACTCAAACCCTTGTAACCCGACCAACTGGAACTTGAATAGGATCTGCATTCCATTTGTTAGTCCTGCCCTCATCATTCTCTTTCTTTTGAAAAGGATTTGTACTCACCTGGAAAATCTAACATATATGCATTGTCATTGATGCGCTCAAGGACTTGAAAAGGTCCATCTCTTGGAAGCAACTTAGATTACCTTTGTGCCAGAAATCTTACTTTCCGCATGTTCAAAAATTAGTTGTTGACGCCCTTTATTAGCTTGTTTTGTCTAGTGATTTGTCCTCCTCTCAATGTTGAGTCTTGCTTTCTCATATATCTGCTTAACAAATTCAACATTTTTCTTTCCATCTATGTTAGAATGTTCAGACAAAGGTAATGGTGTTAAATCCAATGGAATTAAAGGATTAAAACCATAAACAATTTCAAATCATGAGAACTTGGTGGCAGAATGAATACTATGGTTATAAGGAAACTCAATGTGTGGTAAACACTCTTCCCAAGTTTTTTTATGTTCCTTTTAATAATAGCCCTCAACAAAGTCCTATTCACTACTTCGGTATAACCATCAATTTGTGGGTGAAAAGTAGTAGAAAATAACAACTTAGTTCCTAACTTACACCACAAAGTCTTCCAAAAGTAACTCATGAACTTAGCATCTTTATCTGAAACTATTGTCCTAGGCATATGATGTAATTTTACAATTTCTCCAAAGAACGAATCAGCAACATTTGAAGCATCATCGGTTTTATGACATGGAATGAAATGTGTCATCTTAGAAAATCCATCCACACCCACAAAAATTGAATCCCTACCACGTTTAGACCTAGGCAAACCTAACACAAAGTCCATCGAAATATCAATACAAAATAGGCAATGGCATGTATAAACCATGGGTTTGCAACTAATAGAAGTGTTCTTGTAAGATGGATAAGATTTTAGCAACTACAAAGAGTCTCATTAACCCTCTACCATGGGATTCTCTTACTAACAATTCACACAAAGAGCAATTCAGCACACACAATTTATTTTCCCAAAACAAGAAACCCTTGTGCCTAAAGAACTTATCCACTGTGTTTTTTTCACAAGCTCAAAACTCCTCACAAAAATCGTAGTCTAAATGATACTATTCTTCAATATGCTCAAAACCAAGTAATTTGGCATCAAGAGTAGAGATTAATATGTACCTTTGAGAAAGTGCATGGCAACAATGTTTTCCTTACCTTACTTCTGTCGGATGACATATGGAAATGTCCCAATGAATTCCATCCATCGTGCATGTCTCCTATTCAATTTGTGTGGGCCTTTTAAATGCATCAAAGACTCATGATTGGTATGAATCACAAACTCTTTAGGCCAAAGACAGTGTTGCCATGTTTCCAATGCTTGAACGAACCCAACAATTCTTTATCATAAGTAGGGTAGTTTAAGGTTGCCCCACTTAACTTCTCGTTGAAATATGCAATTGGTCTTCCTCATTGCATAAGAACTGCACCTATACCTATACCTAAAGGATCATATTCAATTTCAAAAGTTTTGGTAAAATCAGGCAAAGTAAGTAAAGAAGCATGAGTTAATTTTTCCTTGATCAATTAGAACATCATTTCTTCTTCATCTTCCCATTAGAATCCAACATTCTTCTTGATGACTTTGGTAAGCAGTGCAGTGATGTTGTGAAAGTCTTTCATGAACCTCTTATAAAAACTAGTGAGTCCATGAAAACTACGAACATGACCTACACTTGTGGAACTCAGCCAGACTTGAATCGCACGGACCTTCTGTTCATCAACATGTATTCCTTGTGCACTCACAATAAAACCAATAAACACAAGCATATTGGTGCAAAAGGTGCATTTCTTCAAGTTAGAAAATAACTTCTCTTTTTTAAGTACATTCATAATTGAATTTAAATGCACAACATAATCATCCAAGTTTTTTCTATAAATGAAAATGTCATCAAAATAAACAACTACAAATCTGCCTATGAAAGCATGCAAGACATGGTTCATTAATCACATGAAAGTATTTGGTGCATTAAATAATCCAAATGGCATAACTAACCACTCATATAAACCATATTTCATTTTAAAAGCAGTATTCCATTCATCGCCCTCTTTCATTCTTATTTGATGATACTCACTCTTTAGATCAATCTTAGAAAGTATACAAACACTATGTAATTCATCTAACATATCATTTAAATGAGGGATAGGATGACAACACTTTACCGTTATGTTATTGATTGCTTGACAATTAACACACATTCTCCATGTCCCATCATTTTTAGGAACCAACATCATCGATATGGTGTATGGACTCATACTTTCCCTTACGTACCCCTTGTCCATCAATTCACTAACCTACCCTTGTAGCTCATTTGTCTCCTCAGGATTGCTTCGATAGGTTGGTCAGTTTGGAATGGAAGCATCGAGCATGAAATCTATTTGATGTTCAATTCCTCATCTTGATTACTACTCAAAACATGTTATTTTGTAGCTTGTAATTAGCTCTTTTAAACACCCTTGATTAGTAATTATTACCTTTTAACTCAATTGGCATGTTAGGGACCCTTGTAATCGTTTCTAATCAATTTATGTTATGTTTTGGTGTTTTTTTATAGCTTTTTGCTCACCAAAGCAATTTAAGAATGAGGGAGAGTTGTATATAGTTCTGATTACTACTCAAAACATGTTATTTTGTAGCTTGTAATTAGCTTTTTTAAACACCCTTGAGTAGTAATTATTACCTTTTAACTCAATTGGCATGATAAGGACCCTTGAAATCGTTTCTAATCAAATTATGTTAAGTTTTGGTGTTTTTTTATAGCTTTATGCTCACCAAAGCAATTTAAGAATGAGGGAGAGCTGTATATAGTTCATGGCAAAGATTTTGGAAGCTCAAATTCATGAAGAAACCAAGCTTTGGAGCCTCATAGTCCTTTGCCTTAGTCGTTCAAAGTATGCAAGGAAAAAGCAATGGAGAGAGGAAAACAGAGTAAAGAAAACAGAGGACAGCAGCTGCAGTCTTCCTTCGCACTTTTGGAGCACTTCCAGAAGTCCACTTTCTACATGCTATATACCATTTCAAATCTCAGGAAGTCAAGAATCCAAGGCTTCAAACCGTGTACAATTTGGAGCTGAAATGAGGAAGATATGGCCTTCGGAAGAGAACTGCATCAAGCTGAGGGACAATTTCGCACCTTGCGAAATTGCAACCCCAACGTGCGAAATTTAAAGTGGATGGTAGCTGTGTAGTCATGGTGAAGCCCAGCATCCGAAGTTGATTTTGCAACTTGTGAACTTGGATCTCAATGTGCGAAAGTGGATTCTAAGTTGCGAAATCAACTTGCAAAATTTTCACAAATCACCATGCAACATGCGAAACTGGGATATTTGTGCCGACTCTTTTTCTTCTGATATTTTTGTGTCTAAATTTCCATTTTCTCCTTGTATTCAGCCACTCATGTAATTCCTTAGTTAGGAAGTATCCAAGGAAGGGTAAATTACCTTCCTATATAAACTCTCTTGTAAACACTAAAAATAGGACTCTCGGGGAGCTTTCTCCAGGAGACCTACTTATGTATATTTTACACTTAGTGAAATACAAAGATCTCTTTTGCTTTCTTTTTCTCTCTACTATTTTCTTTTTCTTGGAAGCCAAACAAACTCTGAGGATGTTTTCCCAGAGGATGAGAGGCTAAACCTTTGGTTTCTTGGAGTAAGGGAAGCCAGGTGAAAAGTCCAGATGCAAAGGTGGAAAACTCTCGTGCATTAAATACAGGTAGTTGGAGTTCATAAATGGCTTTTAAATCTAAAGTTTTGCTTTAAATCCCTTAGAATCACTTTGAATGGCCAATACATGGTAAGCTTTAGGTCTCTGTGGATACTTATTGTTAGATCCATATCAGACCATTAGTTATCATGTACGAGCCATTGGAAAGTGGCTCAAGGTGAAGACCCATAGTGTCTAAAGCCATTAATGGAACTTGACTACCTCTTCTATTGACTTTTTATGGATTAAATCTTCATTGTTAAAACTATACCGATTCGGGAAACAACCATCCTTTATGTTGTTGTCCCCAACGTGAGAAGAAAAATCCAAAATTTCCCACTTTGCATTCTGAACTTGATCCTAGCAACCTCTAGCTCCAGGAAACTTTCTTTCTTTCATTTCTACCTAGTTCTATATTAGTTTAGTTCCAAACACCACTTTCAAAACATATTTATTTTCTTTTAAACTTTAATTTATGACAAAGGAAATCATCATACTCAATTTCTAATCTATAGTCTATCACTAGTAGAGTGAAAACCCATCCCCGAGTTCGACCCTAGAGCTGCTATACTATAGTAGCTTTGCTACGCCAGTATAAGGTCATAGGATTTATAAATAATTTTTATTAAAATACTCAACTGGGCATGAATCAAGTTCATGGCAAAGCTTTTGGAAGCTTAAATTCATGAAGAAACCAAGCTTTGGAGCCTCATAGTCCTTTGCCTTAGTCGTTCAAAGTATGCAAGGAAAAAGCAATGGAGAGAGGAAAACAGAGTAAGGAAAATAGAGGACAGCAGCTGTAGTCTTCCTTCGCACTTTTGGAGCACTTCCCGAAGTCTATTTTCTACATGCTATATACCATTTCAAATCTCAGGAAGTCATGAATCCAAGGCTTCAAACCGTGTATGATTTGGAGCTGAAATGAGGAAGATATGGCCTTCGGAAGACAACTGCATCAAGCTAAGGGACAATTTCGAACCTTGCAAAATTGGAACCCCAACGTGCGAAATTTAAAGTGGATGGCAGTTGTGTAGTCGTGGTGAAGTCCAGCATCCGAAATTGATTTTGCAACTTGTGAACTTGGATCTCAACGTGCGAAAGTGGATTCTAAGTTGTGAAATCAACTTGCGAAATTTTCGCAAATCACCATGCAACATGCGAAACTGGGATATTTGTGCCGACTCGGGAAACAACCATCCTTTATGTTGTTGTCCCCAATACGAGGATAAAAATCCGGAATTTCCCACTTTGCATTCTGAACTTGATCCTAGCAACCTCTAGCTCCGAGAGACTTTCTTTCTTTCATTTCTACCTAGTTCTATATTAGTTTAGTTCCAAACACCACTTTCAAAACAAATTTTATTTTCTTTTAAATTTTAAGTTTTTGACAAAGGAAATCATCGGACTCAATTTCTAATCTTGAGTCTATCACTAGTAGAGTGAAAACCCATCCCAGAGTTCGACCCTAGAGCTGCTATACTATAGTAGCTTTGCTACGCTAGTATGAGGTCATAGGATTTATAAATATTTTTTATTAAAATACCCAACTGGGCACGAATCAAAATGGCGTCGTTGCCGGGGACGGTGCCACGATACAGTGATACAACTTTTTAGAGGCTACTTGTGATTTCCATCACAAGTTTGGTGAATTCCTTTTTCACTAACTTCATTTCCTTTCTTTTAATTGTAGAATTCCTTTTGTTAAGTTTACTTTCATTTTCTTTCTAACCTTAACTTTCTTCTAGCTTTCTTTTGTTTTGTTGTCTTTGTTTTGTTTTCAGGGAAGTTGTAACTTGTGCATGCCTTATTGGATTCGGGACCAAGAGGGAAGACTAGTAAGGATAGAGAATCCTCAAGACACAGAGTTGGATATCTGTGTAAACATCATGGACCCTCCACAAGAGGATCGGAATTCTCACACGGTCAAGGGGGTAATCCAAATGCATATCTATCCATGAGGGATAGAATGCACCCACCAAGGATGAGTGCACCCTCATGCATCGTACCTCCTCTTGAGCAGCTGATTATAAGGCCCAATATTGTGCCCCTCCTACCAAATTTCCATGGAATGGAGAGTGAGAACCCATATGCCCACATCAAGGAGTTTGAGGAGGTGTGCAATACTTTTAGAGAGGGAGGAGCTTCAATAGACTTGATGAGACTCAAGCTATTCCCTTTTACTTTGAAGGATAAGGCAAAAATAGGGCTTAACTCTTTAAGGCCAAGGAGCATAAGGAATTGGGTTGATCTTCAGGCCGAATTTTTGAAGAAATTTTTCCCCACCCATAAGACCAATGGGTTGAAGAGACAAATCTCAAACTTTTCTGCCAAAGAAAATGAGAAGTTCTATGAATGTTGGGAAAGGTATATGGAGGCCATCAATGCTTGTCCTCATCATGGCTTTGATACATGGCTCTTGGTGAGCTATTTTTTATGATGGGATGTCTTCCTCCATGAAGCAAATTCTTGAAACCATGTGTGGAGGAGATTTTATGAGTAAGAATCCGGAAGAAGCCATGGACTTTTTAAGTTATGTATCTGAGGTATCAAGAGGATGGGATGAGCCCAACTCAAGAGAAATGGGAAAGATGAAATCTCCTTTAAATCCAAAGGTTGGAATGTACATGTTAAGAAAAGACATGGACATGAAAGCTAAGGTGGCAACAATGGCAAGGAGGTTGGAAGAACTTGAGTTGAAAAAAATGCATGAAGTCCAAGCCATTTCCGAGACACAAGCCCATGTCATGCCATGCACCATTTGCCAATCATGTGATCATGTGGTAGATGAGTGCCCAACCATCCCAGCTGTGAGGGAGATGTTAGGTGATCAAGCCAATGTTGTGGGGCAATTTAGGCCCAACAACAATGCACCTTATGGAAACACCTATAATTCAAGTGGGAGAAACCATCCAAATTTTTCTTGGAAACGAAGGCCACCTCCATACCAACCACAAGCCCAAACCCAAGCACCTCAACAAACCTCTTCAATGGAGCAAGCCATTGTGAACCTAAGTAAAGTCATGGGTGACTTTGTGGGTGAACAAAAGGCAATCAACTCCCAATTGCACCAAAAGATTGAAAATGTTGAGAGTTCTCAAATTAAGAGAATGGATGGGATGCAAAATGATCTATCTCAGAAGATAGATAATATTCAATACTCCATCTCTAGGCTTACCAACCTCAACACATTGAATGAGAAAGGAAAGTTTCCCTCTCAATCAAGCCAAAATCCAAAAGGTGTTCATGAAGTTGAAACCCAAGATGGGGAGTCTTCAAAGTTGAGGGAGGTCAAAGCAATGATCACCTTGAGGAGTGGGAAGGAGGTTGATCAACCCTTGCCTAAGGTGAGGCAAGATGACGAACTCATGTCAAGGAGAACCTTGGTTAAAGAGAGCAATAACCAAGAAGAGAAGAGTGGGAAGAAAAATGCATCTAAATCAAGCATTGAAGAAGAGCCAAGGATAGTGATTAAAGAGGATAGGATGAAGAAACATATGCCTCCTCCTTTTCCTCAAGCTTTACATGGAAAGAAGGGAATCAAGAATTCATCAGAAATTCTTGAAGTTTTGAGACAAGTGAAGGTGAATATACCCTTACTTGATATGATCAAGCAAGTCCAACATATTCAAAATTTTTAAAGGACTTGTGCACGGTCAAGAGAGGGTTACATGTGACAAGAAGGCATTCCTCACTGAGCAAGTAAGTGCCATCATTCAGTGTAAGTCTCCAGTTAAGTACAAAGATCCAGGATGTCCCACCATTTCAGTCAACATTGGAGGGACACATCTGGAGAAGGCTTTACTAGACTTGGGGGCAAGTGTGAATTTGCTCCCATACTCTGTGTATGAGCAACTGGGACTTGGAGGATTGAAGCCCACAGCCATCACTCTCTCCTTAGCTGATAGGTCAATCAAAATCCCAAGGGGGGTGATAGAGGATGTTCTAGTTCAAGTGGACAAATTCTACTATCCCGTGGATTTTGTGGTGCTTGATACTGATCCCACTGTTAAGGAAGCAAATTATGTGCCAATCATCCTTGGGAGACCTTTCCTAGCTACCTCCAATGTCATCATCAATTGTAGGAATGGGGTGATGCAACTCACATTTGGAAACATGACCTTGGAATTAAACATATTCCACCTATGCAAGAGGCATCTTCACCCAGAAGAGGAGGAAGGATTGGAGGAGGTATGCTTGATCAACACTTTGGTTGAAGAGCATTGTGACAAGAATTTAGAAGAGAGCTTGAACGAAAGTCTTGGAGTGCTTGAAGAAGGGTTACCTGAACCCTCTGATGTGTTAGCCATCATGTCTCCTTGGAGGAGATGGGAAGAGATCTTACCACTGTTCAATAAGGAGGACTCACAAGGAGCAGCTACGGAGGACCCTCTAAAGCTAGTTTTGAAGCAACTTCCTGTTGATTTGAAGTATGCATATTTGGAGGAAGATGAGAAATGTCCAGTGGTGGTTTCTTCAACTCTCACAAGTGATCAAGAGGATAGTCTTTTGGGAGTCCTCAAAAAATGCAAAAAAAAAAACCATTGGATGGAAATTTTATGATCTGAAAGGGATTAGCCCTTTGGTATGCACCCACCATATCTACATGGAGGAAGATGCAAAACCAGTGAGGCAGCCCCAGAGGAGGTTGAATCCTCACATGCAAGAGGTGGTAAGGGGTGAAGTTCTGAAGCTACTTCAAGCAGGGATCATATATCCCATTTCAGATAGCTTGTGGTTGAGCCCAACCCAAGTAGTCCCAAAGAAATCTAGAATTATTGTGATCCAGAATGAGAAAGGGGAGGAAGTCTCTACACGTCTTACCTCAGGATGGAGGGTGTGTATAGACTATAGGAGGTTGAATTCAGTGACTAGGAAGGACCATTTCCCATTGCCTTTCATGGATCAAGTCCTTGAGAGAGTCTCAGGGCATCCTTTCTACTGTTTTTTGGATGGTTACTCGGGGTACTTCCAATAGAGATTGATTTGGAAGATCAAGAAAGACACCTTCACTTGCCCTTTGGTACTTTTGCCTATAGGAGGATACCCTTTGGTCTATGTAATGCACCTGCAACTTTCCAAAGATGTATGCTAAGCATCTTCAGTGATATGGTGGAGCGCATCATGGAAGTCTTCATGGATGACATCACTATATATGGAGGTTCTTATAAGGAGTGTTTATTGCATTTATAAGATGTTCTCCAAAGATGTATTGAGAAAGACCTAGTGCTAAATTGGGAACAGTGCCATTTTATGGTATAACAAGGAATTGTCTTAGGACATATAATCTCCAAGAATGGCATTGAGGTAGATAAGGCAAAGGTGGAGCTAATTGATAAGTTGCCACCTCCCACAAATGTTAAAGGAATTAGGCAATTCCTAGGACATGCTGGGTTCTATAGGAGGTTCATTAAGGATTTCTCAAAAATCTCAAAACCTCTTTGTGAACTCTTGGTAAATGATGCCAAGTTTGTGTGGGATGAGAAATGTCAGAAGAGTTTTGAGGAACTAAAGCAATTCCTCACAACTACACCAATAGTGAGAGCCCCAAATTGGAAATTACCTTTTGAGGTAATGTGTGATGCAAGTGATCTTGCTATGGGGGCTGTTTTGGGGCAAAGAGAAGATGGAAAGCCCTATGTGATTTATTATGCAAGCAAAACTTTGAATGAGGCTCAGAGGAACTACACAACTACTGAGAAGAAGTTGTTGGCAGTAGTTTTTACCTTGGATAAGTTTCGTGCCTATTTGGTAGGGTCCTTTATAGTGGTGTTCACTGACCATTCTGCTTTAAAGTACTTGCTAACCAAGCAAGATGCCAAGGCAAGATTGATAAGATGGATCCTTTTGCTTCAATAATTCAATCTCCAAATCCGGGATAAAAAGGGAGTAGAAAATGTGGTAGCTGACCACTTGTCAAGACTTGTGATAGCACATGACTCACATGGTCTACCTATCAATGATGACTTCCCTGAGGAGTCTCTCATGTCAATAGAGGTAGCTCCATGGTATTCTCACATTGCAATTACTTGGTTACTAGAGAAGTTCCAAGTGAGTGGAGTGCCCAAGACAAGAAGCATTTCTTTGCTGAGATCCATGCCTATTATTGGGAGGAGCCTTTTCTCTTCAAATATTGTGCGGATCAAATCATAAGGAAATGTGTTCCTGAACAAGAGCAATCAGGAATTCTATCCCATTGTCATGATAATGCATGTGGAGGTCATTTTGCTTTCCAGAAACAGCCATGAGAGTGATCCAATCAGGTTTTTGGTGGCCTCTCTTTTCAAGGATGCCCACTCTATGTGCAAAGGATGTGATCGGTGTCAAAACCTAGGGAAGCTAACACGCCGGAATATGATGCCCTTGAACCCCATCTTGATAGTGGATGTCTTTGATGTTTGGGGGATAGAGTTCATGGGACCATTTCCAATGTCATTGGACACTCCTACATTTTGGTGGGAGTGGATTATGTCTCTAAGTGGGTAGAAGCAATCCCATGTAGGAGCAATGATCATAAGGTGGTTCTCAAATTTCTCAAGGAGAACATCTTTTCAAGATTTGGAGTGCCTAAGGCCATTATCAGTAATGGAGGAACCCACTTTTGCAACAAGCCTTTTGAGACTCTTCTAGCCAAATATGGGGTCCAGCACAAGGTAGCTACACCTTATCACCCTCAAACAAGTGGCCAAGTTGAGTTAGCCACGGGAAATCAAGAATATACTGATGAAGGTGGTGAATGTGAATATGAAGGATTGGTCTATTAAGCTCCTGGATTCATTATGGGCTTATAGGACCGCTTATAAGACCATTCTTGGAATGTCTCCTTATCGCCTTGTTTATGGCAAAGCGTGCCATCTCCCAATGGAGATTGAATATAAAGCATGGTGGGTAATCAAGAAGCTCAACATGGATTTGACAAGAGCCGGGTTAAAGAGATGTTTGGATTTGAACGAATTGGAGGAAATAAGGAATGATGCTTACCTCAATTCAAAAATTGTAAAAAAGAGGCTGAAGAAATGGCATGATCAGTTGGTAAATCAGAAGAATTTTACCAATGGACAAAGAGTCTTGCTTTATGACTCTAAACTTCACCTTTTTCCGGGAAAATTGAAATCAAGGTGGACGGGTCCCTTCATAATTCATGAAGTGCATCCCAATGGAGTGGTGGAAGTATTCAATCCCAAAGGCAATCAAACCTTCAAAGTCAATGGCCATCGTCTAAAGCCATTCATAGAGCCTTACAATGCAGACAAGAAGGAGATCAACCTCCTTGAACCACAGCAACTTTGAGGGAAAGCAGAGTTTCATGGACTATATAAGTCCATGAATTTTTATAGTTTTATAGTTGTATTGTTATTTTTATTTTTATTTCTCTTGATTTTAATTCTTGCTCAAACTTGGTTTATTTTGTCTTAATTCGAGTCAATTTTGATGTTAAATTTCAGGAAAAAATCAAGAAAAATGTGGAAAAGCCTTGAAAAGCAAGACAGGGGAGCAAAGCAAAGGGAACAGAGCATTGCATTTCAAGGTGCGAAAATTTCGCACGGTGGAATCCAACATGCAAAAATGCATTCCAAGGTGTGAATTTCCAAAAGCAAGATTTCGCACACCACTATTCAAGGTGCGAAAATTTTCGCACCGTGAGAAACACCCTCTTGGCACACGAGTGGCATTTCACACAGCTCAAGCCAATTTTCGCACAGTGCGAATCAAGGTGCGAAAATTTCGCACACCTCAATCCAAGGTACGAAATTCATTCCAACATGCAAAAATCACAATCCAAGGTGCGAATTCTCTAAACGTCAATTTCGCACACCACTATTCAAGGTGCGAAAATTTTCACACCGTGCAAAACACCCTCCTAACACACGAGTGGCATTTCGCACATCCCAAGCCAATTTTCGCACCGTGCGAAACAAGGTGCGAAAATTTCACACAGTGCAAAATTGAGTACGAAACTGCATTTAAGGTGCGAAATTCTCAGTTTAAAGTTCAAAAATTTCGCACGGTAAAATTCACGATGCGAAAATTTCGCACGATGAAATTTTAAGCTGCGAAAACTCCTAACTGACTTTTAAACTCATTTTTTTACCCCCGAGACTTTGCCTAACTTTCAAAAATGACTTTTCGGTTACCATGGAATTTTTTTAAAAACATCAAACCACCCCAAGCCCCCATTTCTATTTAAACCCTTGAAGTAGAAAAGCCAAAGAGACGCACGCGCCATCTCCACCTCTCTGGAATCTTATCAGTCCACTTCCAAGCATTTCGGCCATGGCAAAGGCTAGAGGAGGCCTTTCCGCATCCCCATCCTCGTCGATGCCTCGTCTAGCACAGTCCGCCGTCAGAGGCGTCACTTCGCCACCTGCTCAGGACTCCACCGTTCCCCCATCTGAGGGTGGAACGCCTTCTCAGCGCCGGTATCCCACCAGGAGGTCGCCCACTGACCCTGTGCCGCCCACCACCAAAGCCAAGAGGCCTGCTTCTCGGCCACCCGCGAAGAGAGCCAAGTTCTCGGGTCCTGGAGAGCCATCCCAGACACCTCAGGCAGAGCCGCCTACAAAGGACTCTCAAATTCCTGTGGGGATTCCTCTCGAGGCCATCATCAGGCGTCCTATGATCGCAGGGCCGCCTATAGAGGCAACCTGGATTGCAGAGATCGATCATTCCACTCAGAGACCTAGTTCGACATTGAGGCTCTCAAACAGCAGCCAGAGCTCAGGGATTCATTCTATTTGCTACAGAGGTATCACATGGAGCATCTTCTCACCCCTAGGCAGTTCTATTATCTGATCTTTTTATGTTTTTTTTATTATTTACTTTTTATATTAGACTTGTGAATCCCATCTTTTTGATGTATTATATACTGGGATTGGATGTATTACTTGAACATCATGCATATTGTATTTCTTTTCCAAGTAATATATATATATATATATATATATATATATATATATATATATATCATTTTTTATTATATTCCTTTTTCTCATTACTCTTTTGTCTTTGAAAGATGTGGTTTCTCCTATACGACTTAGACTTTGTATCACTCAGGAGGTACCACTTCCTCCCTTGATTTCCTAATCGTTCTTCAAACATTGAGGACAATGTTCAGCTTGGTTGGGGGGAGAGTTGAGGAAGGAAGTTTTGTTATTAATGTTAAGTTATTTTGTTAATTTAGTTGCTTTTTGCTTAATTTTTAAAAAAAAATTAAAAGTTTTTTTGAATACTCTCCATGGTTATTAAGAAAAAAAATTTCAAAATGAAATGGGAGAAATTGAATTTTTTTCTTTTTACTTGAAACTTAGAGTTTGTATTATTTTTATTAAAGTTGATGAATTATTGAACTCCTATTGATTTCAACCTTATTTCTTCCACTTTAAGCTTATCACACACCGTGCACACTAGGTTCCGTTTATAAGATGAAAAACTATTTTCCCCCTTGACTTAGGAAAATTTAGACTTGATACCTTTGACCTCATTTTAATAGTGTTCAGACACCTTATAAAAAGCCAATGAGCCTTTATAAAAAGAAAGAAAAAGAAAATGTTTTGCTTGCCTTGAAACCCGAGCAAGGTTTGAGGGGTATATGGTGAAAATCTTTAAAACCTGGTGCCCTAAGCCTTCATTGGTTGGGAGTCACCGACCTCAATGCTCGTTACATGGGTGAATAGGTGGAGTTTAGCATACTGTAGGTGCTTGGGTATTTAAAAATTCATTCTCAAAAGTCCGGGGTGAAATCCGAGGAGTTAGTGGTTGAAAAATCCTTAAAGCTTGATGCCCTAAACCTTGATTGGTTGGGAGTCATCGATGGACCCCCGTTACATGGACAATTTAGAAAGAATGCCTTTAAGCTTTGCACTCCTACAAGAAAAAAATTGTGAAAGAAAAGAGGTGCGTTCTTAGCCTATTGGAGGTTGATTAGTTTGCTAAGCTTTGAAAAGAACTAGGTTGAGGGAGAGATTAGTTTGACATACTATATCCGAAAACTAATAAATAACACATAGATTTTTGTGGAAGAGTAAGGATTGGACATTTGGGAGTGGAAATTATTTTGAAGCTTAAATTTGCATAATGTCTACTCTTTATGAATTGTGACTAGGCAAATTATTTGATAGCTCCTATTGAAGTTTGAGTTTTATTTCTTTCATGTTCCATGTGAGAGTTTGATCAGTCATGCCACTTAAACATTTTTTGTAAATTTATTACTTTTATTTTTATTTTTTCTCTCCTTCATTGCTAAGGGACTAGCAATATGTCGGTTGGGGGAAGTGATTACTACTCAAAACATGTTATTTTGTAGCTTGTAATTAGCTCTTTTAAACACCCTTGAGTAGTAATTGTTACCTTTTAACTCAATTGGCATGTTAGGGACCCTTGCAATTGTTTCTAATCAATTTGTGTTAAGTTTTGGTGTTTTTTGATAGCTTTTTGCTCACCAAAGCAATTTAAGAATGAGGGAGAGCTGTATATAGTTCATGGAAAAGCTTTTGGAAGCTCAAATTCATGAAGAAACCAAGCTTTGGAGCCTCATAGTCCTTTGCCTTAGTCGTTCAAAGTATGCAAGGAAAAAAGCAATGGAGAGAGGAAAACAGAGGACAGCAACTGTAGTCGTCCTTTGCACTTTTGGAGCACTTCCTGAAGTCCATTTTCTACATACTATATACCATTTCAAAGCTCAGGAAGTCAAGAATCCAACGTTTAAACCGTGTACGATTTGGAGCTGAAATGAGGAAGATATGGCCTTCGGAAGACAACTGCATCAAGCTGAGGGACAATTTCGCACCTTGCGAAATTGGAACTTCAACGTGCGAAATTTAAAGTGGATGGCAGCTGTGTAGTCGCAGTGAAGCCCAGCATTTGAAGTTCATTTTGCAACTTGTGAACTTGGAGCTCAACGTGCAAAAATGGATTCCAAGTTGCGAAATCAACTTGCGAAATTTTCGTAAATCACCATGCAATATGCGAAACTGGGATATTTGTGTTGACTCTTTTTCTTCTGATATTTTTGTGTCTAAATTTCCATTTTATCCTTGTATTCAGACACTCATGTAATTCCTTAGCTAGGAAGTATCCAAGGAAGGGTAAATTACCTTCCTATATAAACTCTCTTGTAAACACTAAAAAAGGGACTCTTGGGGAGCTTTTTCCAGGAGACCAACTTATGTATATTTTACACTTAGTGAAATACAGAGATCTCTTTTGCTTTCTTTTTCTCTCTACTATTTTCTTTTTCTTGGAAGCCACACAACCTCTGAGGATGTTTTCCCAGAGGATGAGAGGCTAAACTTTTGGTTTCTTGGAGTGAAGGAAGCTAGGTGAAAAGTCCAGATGCTAAAGTGGAAAACTCTCGTGCATTAAATACAGGTAGTTGGAGTTCATAAATGGCTTTTAAATCTAAAGTTTTGCTTTAAATCCCTTAGAATCACTTTGAATGGCCAATACATGGTAAGCTTTAGGTCTCTGTGGATACTTATTGCTAGATCCACATCAGACCATTAGTTATCATGTACGAGCCATTGGAAAGTGGCTCAAGGTGAAGACCCATAGTGTCTAAAGCCATTAATGGAACTTAACTACCGCTTCTATTGACTTTTTATGGATTAAATCTTCATTGTTAAACCTATACCGGTTCGGGAAACAACCATCCTTTATGTTGTTGTCCCCAATACGAGGAGAAAAATCCGGAATTTCCCACTTTGCATTCTGAACTTGATCCTAGCAACCTCTAGCTCCGGGAGACTTTCTTTCTTTCATTTCTACCTAGTTCTATATTAGTTTAGTTCCAAACACCACTTTCAAAACAAATTTTATTTTCTTTTAAATTTTAAGTTTTTGACAAAGGAAATCATCAGACTCAATTTCTAATCTTGAGTCTATCACTGGTAGAGTGAAAACCCATCTCTGAGTTCGACCCTAGAGCTGCTATACTATAGTAGCTTTGCTACGCCAGTATAAGGTCATAGGATTTATAAATATTTTTTATTAAAATACTCAATAGGGTATGAATCACATCTATAAAAACATCATCAAACTCCTACAAAAGGGAAACAACTGAACTAGGCAAAGACGAGTCAAGTTTGTTAGTGTTTAAGTACGCTACTTTGTACAAAAGTACAATCATTGGCTGATTTAAAAACATTGCTCTTTTGATTTCACTTGCCTTCGCATAGAAATCTATTTTTCTCTCTTCTTTTCTCTTAATGGCTAAATCTTTCCTCTTGTTTTCTCTCTCATTTTTCTCAACCTCTTTTTGTTTCCTTCTGATTTTCACTTGTTTTCTTTTTCTTACTCTCTTTCTTTACATCACTCTCTTTTTTTAACCTCACTTAATCTTCATAAACCTGTTTTGGTGACAAATGGACTAGGGTGATTGTTGAGGGTGGAGTTGTTGTCGAGGATGGGTTGGGCATTAGATATCTTTCTTCACTGAATAATTAGTTTATGTGTGAATGGAATTGGTGATATGCAATTGAAAGAGGAGCATTTTTAATATTTCCATTAGTGGCAAATATGAAAAGGAAGAGGGAGGTTGTTGATGCTATGAAATGAGAGATGGGTATAAGGTTGAACACTGAAAATATGTGAAGGATTAGAACACTTTCTATATTGGATCATCTTTTATATGGGGATGAACCTTTTGGTGGCAAATTCATGGGGTAGACTAGTGAGAGGGGTGGAACTTATGTAAAGGAATTATTTTTAAGTTTGCAAGGACTGGCTGAAAGTGAAGACAAAGTGGTGTAGGTGAACTCAATAACCAATCCATTCTCAGTCTTTATAAGTTGCCATGGAATCAGGTAATCAATTTCATTTCCAATGAGTATAATATGGAATTCATGGGTGCCTTATAAGGTAATGTTTTCAAATTAGGAGTCTAGTTAGAGGAAGGTCTTTGGTCAATAGATTTTTTTGTTTTTAAAGTCAAGGAATAATCCATCATTTACATTCTTCTTCATGGTACCAAAGTCTCCTCTCATAGTTGCTTTTCACTCTATTTGGTATTCGTTGGTTGCAAGTTGTTATGGTTAAAAAAGACCCTCTTAGGGTGACATGGATCCTTTATGAGTAAAAGAAGCAAAAAGGTTTGAAGAGCGGTTGCATTATGCATTTTATGGAATATATGAAAAGAAAGGAATTGAAGATCAATTGACAATGAGGAACAATTGGATCAACCATTGAAAAGTTCTTTTCTTATAAATTTGTTTTTGTGGGTTTAATGTCTTTGTATGATTTTGTAGATTGGTTAGGTTCTTTCTAAAAGAGGGAGTTGTTTTCTTGTGTTCTCTCTTTTTGTTTGCACCTTGTGGTACTCATTGTATACCTTTTGTGTGCTATGGTGCACCATTTAACCCTTGTTTATAAAATTGTATTTTTTTCTTATAAAAAAAAAACATATCCTGTAATACTAGGACACAATACTTCTTAATAATACTTTACTAGATAAACTATAGAAAAAAACATTCATTTCTAATTTCCATGCAGGCAATTGGGCAAGTACTTTTTCTCTATATCAATGACTTTAGTACACAATGGGTTCTATCTTCTGTTACTTTATTCAATCATGGATCAGTACTTACTACATACACTAGGGAAAGGATCTCTGACCTAAATGTTGGAAATGGAACATCCTTTCTAATCTTCACAAGCATCATCTCCTACTTGCCAGCTTCTTTAGGTTGGACGGTTGCACAGGAATTTCAAGATGGTAATTACATTGGACTTGTCATCATCATAATCTCCTTCTTCCTCATAGTCCTTGGTATTATGTATGTTCAAGTAAGTGTTAAGTACTTTATTTAAAAAGGATTTGGATTTGTGGAAGCAAGGAACTATTAACAATGATATCAACAAAGGGTTTCAGGAAGCATGGGAGAAAATTCCACTTAATTATGCATCAAGATATACCAACAAAATCGGAGGCCTTCAAAAATCTGCTTACCTCCCTTTCAAGGTCTGTATTCCTGGTTTTCTCTTTGTCATTCTTTGAGGTGTAATGTTTTTAACTGTCTTTGTAATAGTGTAATGATTAGAGCATAGCCATTGATAATTTTCAGTTGTGTGTACTTGCATATGACCAGAAATAGTTTTAATAGTGTTTATTGTTTGTTCCTTAAGTTTTTCATCGTTTGAACTTCATCCTAGGTTTTATCTGGGTTTATTGTTTCTTTCTTTGGTTTGTAATCATTGGGACTCCATCCTAGGTTCAATGTAAGTTTATTGTTTCTTCCTTTGGTTTCTCATCAATGGCACTCAACCCAAGGTTCTATCTAAGTTCATTGTTTTTGTCTTTGGTTTCGCATCATCAAAACACCAACCTAGGTTCTATCTATGTTGTATGTTTACTCCTTTAAATTTCTAATCGTTGGGACACCATCCTAGGTTTTAGCCCCTTGGAAGCCAGCCTAGCTCCCATCCCTTCATCAGAACCATTCCCCATCACTGTCTGCCGCACCATTTCCCATTGGACGCACATATAGGCTTGCTTAATCGTCGAAATGGCTGCATCTGTAGCACAATGCTCCTAACTTGGTCGAGTCGATCATCAAGACCATCGAGGAACACATAGACCATTTCCTCTTAGAGAATTGTGGTGTATCATTGCACATCCTTAGGGCACTCCATGGGGTTTGGTTGTATAAAATCTATTTCCCTCTACAAGCCTTGCAGCTCGTTATAAAATTTCTCCAAAGATCCACCATTTTGTCGTAGCCTACTCACCCGTCGCCGGAGCTCATAGACCTGAGCAGTGTCACTCCCGTTAAAGAAAGTGATAGCAATGGCGTCCCAAACTTCTTTCGCAGTGGGATATCAAATGAACGTGCTAACAAGGGATGAATCCATGGTGTTGATGAGCCAGCATTTGACGACGGCGTTTTCGGTTCTCCATCGTCAGAATAATGGATCAATCAGAGCAGGTTGGGGTAAATCACCATTAATGTACCCTAATTTTTCTCTCCCGAAGATAAACATCTCAATAACTTAGGACCATAGTGCATAATTCGATCCATCGAGTTTTATGCCGATCGGGGCAGTATTCGCCATTGCAGTTGGAGTCGGGGCCTTGTTTAACACCTCTGCCATCTTCATGGTGAGTTCTGATAAAATAGAGGTTGTCGTTGGTGGAGACCCTCCTGTCTAAGAGTATGATTTAGACATTTTCTAGGTCGTTGTTAGACCGTTGAGAAATGGAATTCTAGTGGATGGCGGTGCCAGAGTTATAGATCTAACTGAATTGAATAAGCTTTCGAAGGAGCCATAGGAATTGCTGACCGCTACAAGCTGTCATCGGAGGGGAAGCTCTAGCGACTTTGTCCATTTTGGCAATCAGGAAATGGTTCATCATTGTTGTCGTCAACTCAAAACTTCAGCAGCATAAAATCAGGGGTTATTGTCACATGGCCGACACGGATGCGTCAGTGACGAGATAATTTCTTCTAACTCGTCGAAGGCTTAGGTTTGATCCGACGAACAATCTCTACTTTCCTTGTACGTTGTCATTGTTAGGTTGTTGGGGTTGGGTAGAATCAAGGAGTTGATACCAAAGAGCATAAACAAACCTGCTCTGATACCATGTTAACAAGAAAGGGAATAATCTGTGTATCTGGAATTTGTATATACAAAATGCTTTATATAAAAATGGTTACGAAGGAGCTCAATATATAGCTCATACATGATCTAAAATTGTCTAGAGAATGTCTAAGGAAAGTTGACCCTGTAAGGTAGTAATTTGATCCCTTCAGCTATGCCTGTAACATAGGGATTATATAACTCATGTCCACAACAACTGCCTTCCTCGTTAGCAGATCTGGATAAAGATGAGACTTGTTTTTGGAAATTGAAATTATACCTTGTCCCCACACATAAAATCTAGATACACCATCTGTATGATCTCTAAAAATGATAGGTTCTGATGACCAACCCCTTCTAAGGTCCCAAATTCGTAGAGAGCTGGACACGACCAAATGATCCTCTCATGCAACCAACCCCATCATGGGCACACCAAGAGGTAATCGGATTGCCACTCTTTGCATCAAGCAACCTGAAATTACCAAAACTAAATCCAAATCCTTAGCCTCTCTGCAATTTTATATTAGAGCTCCTTAGCCTCTCTGCAATTTTATATTAGAGCCTCTTAGCCTCTTTGCTTCATTCTCCAAATCCTTTAGCTTTAATTAAATAACTGGATCACTTTTAGCAACCTTGTATTCTTGGTCTTGAAACTTTTTAACTCTTTGCTTAAGTATTAAAATGTGTTTCCTCTTGTGTTCATCTTCAGAAGAGTGAGAATGCCTAGCACTCAGAAAATCATATCTCCGAAAATCCCTGTTTGTGCAGACTTCAAAGCTAACAACATTACCACCATCAGGAAGCGTTACAGGCCTCATCTGGACAACTTCCACTGAGTTCATCCTAGATTAATAGGAACCATTTGATGCAAAATTTTCCAAAGAACTTGTCCCAATTGGCTTATCAGAATTTTGAACTGCACTGTAATGAGTATGAAAACCTTGGATTGTTTGGGTGTTACCCATTGGGATTCTTGTCAAATGGCTTGACAATTCTTGTGATTGAGCTAACTAGAGAGAGAGAGAGAGAGCGCAATTGGATTTTTAGACTACAGGTAATTCTTGAACTGTTGATGATGAAATAAAATCAGTGCAATCCTTAGTTCTTGAAGATAGAAACCTAAGAGGACATTGTTTCTTAGTGCCATAAATATGGAGAAAGGATTTTGGAGCCAACTGTCCACTTATAGGTATCACTAACTGAGAACTGTGAATTGGCTCCTTTTCTAATTTTATGCTCATGGATGGATTAGCTTGTCCATTGTCCTTTTGTTACTCTTCTTCTTCTGGTAGTACTTGTTCCCAATAATTTTTAGTGACAATTTCATCCTCTACCACCATGTAGTCAACCCCCATTCAATAACGACATTTATGGACATTTCTAACCATGGCAATTGTTTGTAGGACAAAGGAATAAGGTTTCATCCATGATTACATCATGACCTTCATTCAGCGTAATCACAAGGAGTGATGTTGCATTAGAGTTGAAAGCATAGATAAACAATCATGCTAAGATCTAATTGCCTCATCGAAACCAAACCAACCCCCCACTTACCATATTAGCAATTGTTTCACCAACTAGAATCGAGGTGCGACACACAGTTTCCACTTGAGCTTGGCCTTTGACACTGACCTGGATGAATTATCCTACCAGATGCATTCGATTGAGGAAAATGTCTTTAGTCCCTTCAAGAACTCAACATCATCAGACTTACAACTTATCTTGGCAATGCATTCAATCGCAACAACTTACCCATCTCTCATAATTCCCTTGTAGATTGCAAAGAAATTACTCTTCCCCAACAAATTCAAGTTTGAAAAGTACTGTGTTGCAGATTCCACATCTTCTAAGTTGAACATAACACTCTCAAACTTTGATTAGTGACATTAGGAGACAATGAAAGAGGGGCAAAGAGATGATCGCTTGCCATTGAAATGGAGGGAAGAACTATGTTGGACATTAGTGACATGACTAGTACCAAAAGCATCATTTACTCGATCTATTAAATTTTGTGTGCAAACTATCAGAAGACTTACCAACAATAAAATCTGCCCATTTTTAAAGGTTCCATACTGATCAAACCTAGAAGGTGCTTTCTGGGGACTAATACAAGAATGCTCAGCTCTAGAAGAAACTGAATTATTGCCACAGGAGTCATACTAAAGTCTTCATATGGAAGATCATCAGCATCACGAGTCCCAAGCCCTTTTGTCCCAAAATGGCATAACTTGGTGGTTGGTGAATGCACAAGGCTTGTTGGCTAGTCTACACTGGATGATACAGGGTTCAAAGCAGGCACCGGAGAGGATGTCATCCAAAGATCAAACTTATCAATATTTTCTCATGCCTTTGATCTACCAGCCATAGTGGAATCATTAATGTTATTATTTACCAGAGGCAGTAAATAGCTACCAACACTGTTTTCAGTCAAGCTCATTAGGACCACTCCTTGCTCCCAATTATAATCATCCACATAAGGGAATTCTAAGACAGAAGACCAGATCCTAGAAAGTTCAGTCGCCATATTAAAGAAACAAACTTCATCCTGATCCTTATTATTGGACATGAACCCACTTGACAGAAGCTTGTTCAAGAACGAAATACGATGGTTCCAAAAGAATGTTCTAGCAACAACTTATTTCTCCTCCACTTCATTCCCAGCTGCAATATTTGGATGATAGACTAAGCACTCCAAAAACACATGCACACCAAGCAATTGGAAGCTTGCAAATTCTCTTTAAAATATATATGGGTGTGTCAAATCCAAGCATAAGCTAATAAAGCAAGATCCTACCTCAATGCATATAGAAGTGGAATCTTAGGATGGTAATTGTATTCCTAAATAAGCTATATAGGTATACCAAATCAGTACACACATTGAAGTGGCTTCTTTTGCTTCAAGAGAGTTTAAAATGATGCCTTCAAAACTGTAGCAAATAAACACAAAGATTTTGACCATCTATATCAACCAAGTAAACCAATCAATAGTAATTGTCACCCAAAAGTCTGCTACCAAACACAAAGTTCAAGAAATGCAGCCAACAAAAAATAATCTAACTAGATCACATAGCAAACCTACATTGTCCAATCAATACAATTGTATATCTTAGGACTTATAATTAAGATTTAACCTCTTGTTTGCTCCCATATGGATCAAGAGTTACCATCATCTACAGCATAAATCCGCATAACATAAAATTAAAATGTTTTAAGAACCAATACTTGAAATCATCGCTTGGAATTTGCAAGTAAAAAAGAGTTACCTATAATTATGCATTACTTTTTTTAATTAGAGTCCCATTAAAAAATTGTAGTAGAACTTCCACAAAACATAATACCCAACCGAATGAGACAATTGAACAAAGGCATTCTTGATTCATAGGGAATTAAATCACTAGTATGTTTTATGCCCTTAAAAGTATTGATTTCTTCTTTAGATTGGAGCCAATCGGTCATTCCATGAAATAAACCTAACAAAGGAGATATTGCAAGATCAGTCTTAGGATTTCATATACTGCAAGAGCATTCTTAGCAACACTACCATTCTAGCAAACAAATTTATCTCTTTAAAAGTTGTAGAAAATATAGAGAGCATCAAATACATACATACACACACACAAATGATGCACTAATTCAGCACACAATAGGATATTCAAATGCATCCTAAGAGAAAAAAAATACAAGGCGTGAAGAACCTATCGGAAAGTAATGAAGATCCACAAACAATGCTAGCTTTGGAGGTAATTTATTTGGAACATGGAACATGAGATATTATTATGAGACTACAATAATTGGATGTTTTCTATGTTCATATGCTCAACTGTAAGTGGACAGAACTTCATAGATTTATGGCATAACATGGAGATCAATTTCTTGACACACTACTTCATAGCTATTATAGGTGTGGGAACCAAGAATTATACTACCAAAAATAATTGTCCAAAGAATTTTGTTTCTACAAATAGAGGCATACTCGCATTGTAGAAAACAATAATCATTCTACTGTCATTTATAGAGTTGAGTTACACTTCAAACTTGAACCAAATTAAGGATCTACATACATACATACAAATATATATATATATATACTAAAGTCTACCACATCTGAAAAATATAAGAAAAAATTTGATGATTGATAGGAAAACCACATCTATCAACCTCCATATACCAACTTATTCAACACGATGCATCTAATGAAGGTCAAAAAAGGAAATTTTCAATCTTATCACCACTGATTACTACCCAAAAAGTGTTATTTTGCGCCTTTAATTCATTATGTTTTAAGCACTTTTGTGTAGTAGTTCTCCATTCTTATTCCAATTGGCATGTTAAGGACCTAGCAATGACTTCTAATCATATTTGTGGCTAGTTTTAGTGTTTTAATAGCTTTTTGGATCATTAAGACAAGCCAAGTAAAGGAGAGAAGCAAAGAGAGAAAAAAAAAAAAAAAAAGGAAAACAGAGTGAAGAAAATAGAGGATAGCAGCTTCAGTCTTCCTTTGCACTTTTGGAGCACTTCCCGAAGTCCATTTTCTACATGCTATATACCATTTCAAATATCAGGAAGTCAAGAATCCAACGCTTCAAACCGTGTACGATTTGGAGCTGAAATGAGGAAGATATGGCCTTCGGAAGACAACTGCACCAAGCATGTGCGAATTTCGCACCAGCTCATACGTCTTTGGTGCGAAATCTCCTCTGTTCTGCTGACTCCACATGAGATCTTTTCTTTTGTATTTTTTTTATGTAAATTCCTTTCTTATCCTTGTAATTAGCCAATCACAGGCTTTGCTTTGTAAAGACTATAAGAGGGGTGGAAATCATCTCTCGAAACACACTAACATATTGTATATTTTACACTTAGTAAAATACAGGGCTCTCTTTGCTTTCCTTTTCTCTCTACTATTTTATTTTTCTTGGAAGCCAAACAACCTCTGAGGATGTTTTCCCAGAGGATGAGAGACTAAACCTTTGGTTTCTTGGAGTGAAGGAAGCTAGGTGAAAAGTCCAGATGCTAAAGTGGAAAACTCTCGTGCATTAAATACAGGTAGTTGGAGTTCATAAATGGCTTTTAAATCTAAAGTTTTGCTTTAAATCCCTTAGACTTACTTTGAATGGCCAATACATGATAAGCTTTAGGTCTCTGTGGATACTTATTTCTAGATCTACATCAGACCATTAGTTATCATGTACGAGCCATTGGAAAGTGGCTCAAGGTGAAGACCCATAGTGTCTAAAGCCATTATTGGAACTTGACTACCATTTCTATTGACTTTTTATGGATTAAATCTTCATTGTTAAACCTATACCGGTTCGGGAAACAACCATCCTTTATGTTGTTGTCCCCAATACGAGATGAGGAATCCGGAATTTCCACTTTGCATTCTGAACTTGATCCTAGCAACCCTTAGCTCCGAGAGACTTTCTTTCTTCCATTTTACCTAGTTCTATATTAGTTTCGTTTCAAACACCACTTTCAAAACAAATTTTATTTTCTTTTAAACTTTAAGTTTTTGACAAAGGAAATCATCAGATTCAATTTCTACTCTTGAATATATCACTGGTAGAATGAAAACCCATCCCAGAGTTCGACCCTATAGCTGCTATACTATAGTAGCTTTGCTACGCTAGTATGAGGTCATAGGATTTATAAATATTTTTTATTAAAATACCCAACTGGGCACGAATCAACCACATTCCAAATCATTGCAGCTAGAAGCTTCTACTCAATTTTGTATTCAATATTTGGTAGCTAGATAAACATGCTAGATAAGAATGCCATAAGCAAATGGCTAAAGTCATGCCTTTGTTAACCATTTGCTGAAAATCACATCATGAATCATGACTAGTCATGAACAAAGACTAAACTTGGTAAATTGAGGGGAAAAAAATTAGGAATGCAATTTTTTACAATATAAACAAATTCATCATAGTAAGGGTCATGTGTTCTAGGTCAAGTAACACAAAATGTCTAGCATTTATTACTGAGGACCATCACTTTCTCTAATAATGATGTATAAAAGTTGGGGGAAGAAAAAGGGGTGTGAGGGATGGTTATGGTTTGGGTGTGCGAAGGCAATTAGAAATGGAAGGGAACCTCAAGAATAGATCTCATTTTACAATTGGCAATAGAAAAAAGATCAAATTTTAGAAAGATAGATTGTGTGAAGACCTATCTTTAGAAAAGGCATTTCCATCATTACTTTCAATAACCACCACCAAAGATTCATGGGCAATCGAGGTGTGGGACTAAGTAGGAGAAAGGGGTTGGTGGAGCCCACACTTTTCAAGATATCCACAACTGGGAGCTTGAAGGTTGACGAGCTTTTCTCAAAAATAGAAAATGAGTTTAATCAAGGAAGCTGAGGATGATAAAATGGGGTGGAAAGAGTCAAAGTGTCACAAGTTATCTATCAACTCCTTCTTTTCATTTTTTTATTATTTTTTTTATAGGTAAATTTTTTATCCCCATTGAGACTTGAACCTGGAATCTCCCACAAACCCTCCCCATGCCTTTATATCTATCAACTCCTTTTGTGACTCCCTAGTCCAAAAAAAAAACAGCCTTTTCCACAAACATGGCATGGAATTCCTAGACTCCAATGAAGGTGGAATTTTTTGCATAAGCAACATGGGAAAAACTTTTGATGATCATTCAACTTAAAATGAGGGAAACAATAATGCCAAATAAATGTTTTATCTGCAAAATAGAGGAAGAATTGGTTGATCATTTGCTCCTACATTGCCCCAAAGAAAATATTGTGTAATATCGCAACTAGTTTCAATTCCCTCAAGAACACTCATGTAATAACACAACCTGAATTTTTTTTCCCCATAATTTTATGGTAGATTATTGCATGATTTTATGTGGTTATTTTTCTATTAGAAAATATTTTAATATATGGAAGCTTAGAGTGTTGAGCTTAAGAGTTGGAGTTATTGAACCTATTAGGTTTGTCTCGTAAGGAAAGATTTTAGGGAACTTGTCCACCAAAGCATAAGGTTAATTTACTGTTAATAATGAAGGCAAGAGAACCCTTTTTTTTATAGGCAATCAAGGCGTCAAAATCTTCTCATATGGTAGTTGAAGAAACCATAAGAAAAATGAAGAAATATAGACATTCTTTCATAGAAAAGAGGACGCAAACATCTAAACCTTCAGAAAGAGAACAGGTGAAACAGAAATCTTGTAGATATTTCAATCAATCTGAGGACTAGTAGATCAGGAACTTATTTTAAAAATTCAAAAGCTAGGTTTTCTATTTTAAGAAAGTATATAAATCTAATAATTTTAAACAAAGAAACGGACTTCTCTTGATTGAATGTTTCAGAAATCTAGATTTGTATTAAAAAAACATTTATAGTGAATAATCATGGTTGAAAGGTCACACAGTTGTGTTGGGGCCAAAAGATATTGGAAAGTTTGAGGTTAGATGGTAGATTTTTGTGTCCAAAAGTCCAAAATCAATCTTATATGAAAGTATAATTCTTCCAATAATAAAGATTCGGTAGCAGGCAAACAACATCAATTTTGTCACAACACTCAACAGATCAAGATTAATCCACATAACCCAAGAACAGTAAAATTCAAACCCAAGCCATTCAATTCTCAATTGCAAACCCACAACAACAAGATTCTCTACCATAATTCAAGGAAAATCAAATCAAACACAAAGAATTCAATCCCAATTACAACAACCAAAATAGAAGGACTTGGTAAAATAAATCACAAACAATCAGATCTCACAAAAACATTCTCAATTCTCAAATAAAAAACTCACAAGAGCAAGCCTAGCCTCCGAACACGATCCTCATTTCTGACTGCAACTAATCAAGTCCGTCTTGCTCTTCAACCTCTTTTAACAAACTTTCCTGCCCAAACTTCAACCATTTCCCAGACTTAATTTCATCAAGAAACGACCACCCTTGCTCTACCATGAGGATTTTGTTCTGCATGATCATCAAAACAACTATAAACAAAGCAGAAAAAATAATAGAACGTATCAAGAATCTACACATAGGGCAAAATGGGCCTTTGTGAGCGCCTCGGTGAGCTCGGGCCACCCGAATGCCCTACAGCCGAGGATCGCGCTGGTGACAAGAACGAACAAGATGGTGAGTATTAGGGTTAGGGTTTCTCCTGACGGGCAAACGGTCGTGGCTGGGTAGGATCCCTGTATGGGGAGGGTCGTCAACCAAAGAAAACATCTCTTGTCACAAAATGAGGTTGGAAACAATACAGTAATAGGGCTTTTCTTGGAAATGATGTGGGATCTTCTCAATAAAATGTGAGAAACTGATACGAAAACTTGAGTGGAATGAAAAATGAGTGAGGTCATCTCTCAAATCTCTTTTATAGGTGATTCATTTCCCTTTTCTTGAGTGTTTCTTGGACAGTGTGCTAATTTTGTTGTCAACCTACCACTGATCATCACATGAGTTCTGACACTCTTCACGTACTTACACGTGTCCGTTAACTTCACTTCCCGAGTTAATGAATTTACATTTTTACCCCGGACAATTACCATAAAGCCATAGCAAAAGGTGATAATAGCCAAAAAAAAAAACTTGTAAATTTCCATAACCTAGAATTAGGATGGCAATGTGACCGGTTTGGGATGAGGTCGTCCCCACCCCTAATCCCCTCTTGTTTATTTAAAATATTTCTTACCCCAATTTGCCCCACCTCATTTACCTTTTCTTTATAAAAAAATTTTTTAAAAATTAAATATATATATTTAAAAAAATAATTACATTAAAATAAATATATTTTATAAATAATTAAAATGTTATAATTGTTTATAACTTATTTTAAAAGTATTTTATTATTATATATATTAAAATTTGAAAAATTAAAATTAAATTAAATTAAATTAATTCTTGAAATTAAATTTTATATAATAAGGCAGGATAGGACAAAGCAAAATAAGACAATTCCTAAACCCACCCCGACCTGGTCTAAGGTTTTTAAAAAAAATCTCAAACTCGTTTATTTAAATTTTAAACTCGTCCCATTAAGGACGAGACGACACAAACAAGTGCCCAAAAAAAACTGCCCTATTATCATCCCTACATAAGATTACTCTCTAAGATATATGACATTTTGTGAGACAAAATTATCCCAAAAAAAACCCTTATGTTTTAAAAAGATCACATGTCAGAGATAGTTGATAGGTGACTAAAATATGTTAAACTGTGTTATGTTTATAATTTTAGAACTCAAAATCCCTAAAGTCTCGAAATATAAAACTCCCAAATGTGCTTTATAATTTTAAAACTTGGAAAAAAGTGGGATGGTTGTGGTTTCTCCCGGTGGAAAGTGTTGGTTTGGAGTGATTCGAAGACCTTCAAGATTTCAGTCAACGAGGCCAAGGGGAAAGTGTTCGGAACAGTCTGCAAAAGAGGCCCCAACTTTTCTTCTTAAGTTCGTTTCAATGGTAAAGGCTTGACCTTCCTTTTGGAAGGGATTGAGACCTGTTGTTGTCTGATAACATGACTCTTGGTAGCTTGGCATGTAAGAGTATCAACAAAATTTATACCTAAGGTCCTTACACTAAAGTAGCAAAGCTACTATAGCATAGTGGCTCTAGGATCGAACACTAGGAAGGGTTTTTACTTTAACTGGTGAAGCTCGGAGGATGGAGTGAACTTTTCTTAATAAAAATTAGGTTAAGATGAAAACATAAAAAGATGAAGGTGTTGCAAACTAAACTAACATGAAAATAGGTTAAAAGATGGAAAAAGAAGTTTCTCAAAGCTTTGGATAGCCATGCTTAACTCACTGTGTAAAAATGGAGATTTTGGGACTTTTCACCTCGAGTTGGGGAAGCAACTAAGGTGATGCTTACTTCCCGAACCGGTATGAGTTTAACAACTAAGTTTTAGTCCTTGAAAACTTACAAAAAGGGTAGTTGAACCTCATAAATGTTCTTTTATTGGTATAGGTCATCTCCTCGACTTGCAATACAATGGCTCGTAGGAGATAACTAATGAACGTCAGTGGATCTAACAATAAGAATCCACTGAGACCAAAAGGTTATCAAGTATTGGCCATTCAAAGAAAGTCAGAGGGATTAAAAGCTTTACTTTAAATGAAAACATTTATGACGCTCAGCTACTTACATTTATGGCTTGGAAATCTCCATCCTGACACGGGAGCTTCACATGGTATCCATTACTTCAAGAAACTAAAAGGTTTTAGCCTCTCATCCTTGGGGATTTCATCCTCCAAGGATGTTTGGCTACTAAGAAAATGAGAAAGAAAAGAGAAAAGAAGCGTATGAACAAAAGTGCTCTTATAACTTATAAGGTTACAGGTTACAAGATGATCGTGTCTGAGGCTTTTCACCTCTATTTAAGGACAATAAAAAGCTAAATTACAAGAGCTATTACAAAAGCAACCTTTTCATTGGTTGATTACAAGGGTAAAATAGGTATTTACAAAGCTAAAAGTCAAGCAAAATATCTTGGAGAACCGGCAGTGGAATATCATCAACAGCGTCTCAAAACAGGGGATTTCAAAGGCATTTCGCAAAGGGGGAAGATGAAAGGTCCAAATTTTGCAAGGTCAAAAGCCACCTTGCGAAATTTCGCAAGGGGGTTCTTCATGGTGCGAAATGGCCAAATTTCGCACCATGAGGAAAATCCCCTTGCGAAATGGTGTTCCCATTGCTTGTGCTCGTGTTTCCACTTGAAATTCAAGCCTGTAAACGTCCAAAATCCTTGCTTAACTCGCCCAAGTACCTCCTCCATCAATTGGCATGCTTGAATTGGTTCATAAGCTGATGAAAAACATGTAAACTTGCCACTAAAAATGGTTAGAACTAATTACTAAGGAGCTTAATGAATTAATTAGGTTAAATGAATATGATTACTACTCAAAGGTGCTTAAAACCCTTATAATTAGGTCAAAATAGCACTTTTCGGTAGTAATCACACCCCACAACCGACTCATTGCTAGTCCCTTAGCAATGGAGAAGATAAAAACTAAGCAAACATAATAATATACATAAAAGAGGTCATGCAAATCACTCCAAAAAATAATTGAGTGGCATGACTGATATCAAGACACATCTCACATGGTGAACTAAAGATATGAAGATTCAAAATGCAATAGGAGTTGTCAAAGCTAAAACTTAAACAAAAAGTACAAAGAGTGGAGATTATGCAATTAAGTATTGATTACTACTCAAAAAGTGCTATTTGATAGCTTGTAATTAATCCTTTTAAACACTTTTGAGTAGTAGTTATTACCTTTTAACCCAATTAACATGTTAAGGACCCTTGCAATCAATTCTAATCAAATTGTGTTAAGTTTTGGTGTTTTGATAGCTTTTTGATCACCAAAGCAATATGAGATTGAGGAGAGTTATTTGGAATCCATGGCAAAGCAATGGAAAGCTCAGAAGCATGAAGAACCAAAGCTTTGAAGTCCTTTGCCATAAGCAAATCCGGAATGCAAGGAGGGGAAGCAAAGAGAAATATGCCATAAAGCATTCTTGATGATAGTCATGTCAGCCACTTTTTGAGCACTTCCTGAAGTCCAATTTATGCATGCTATATGTCATTTTAAATCTTAGGAAGTCAGCAATCCAATGCTTCAAACGGTGCACAATTCGGAGCTGAAATGAAGGAGTTACAGCCGTTGGAAGCCGAACACCACAAGCTGAAAGCCAACTTCGCAACGCTGCGGAATCAACCTTTTGCTGCGAAGTGATTTCGCAGCCCTTTTTATGCGTCTGCGAAATCTCGCAGACCACGTTTTCACCTGTGAAATGGTCCTTAGTGCTTCCCGATATTTGCGACCGACACTTTGAGATATTTTTCTTTAGATTTTTGTTGTTTAAATCCCCAAACTCTCCTTGTAAGCCACCAATTATAGGATTCCTTAGCTTTTAAGTTAGGAAAAAGGCTAAATATCCATGTAATAACTATGAATGTAATATTCATATAAATAGAGCCCGAGGAGCCTGTTCTCAAGGTGACAAACCTTTTGTAAAAGTTGAAAAGAAAGTAAAATACAGAGCTTGAGCTCTGCCTTACCTTCTCACTTTGATTGTATTTTTCATTTACTAAGTTATGCACTCTCTGAGGAGGTTTCCCCAGAGAATGAGTAACTAAACCTTTATTTCCTTGGAGCTAAGTTTGCCGGGAAAGGTTCTAAGTGCAAGAATTAGTAGCTTTGTGGTTTCAGCTATGATTGAAGAGAAAGTGTGTCCCGTGAATGGTTTCTATATTTTTAGTTAACTTAAAACGCCTTGGAGTCACCTGGGCCAACACCTGGTAAGGCAAGTGATCTTTATCCATGGAGATGCACTAGTTTACCCCTTGCGAACCTTTGGGAGGTGACTTAAAGGTAGGATTTTCTAGAATTGCCAACACTTGGTAAGCTTTTGGACTCTAAGGAGACATCCATTAGTTATCTCTTGCGAGCTTGAGAAAGGAAGTCCAAGGTTAAAGATCACCTTGAATGGTAAAGGCTAAGTGAGAGGCTCGAGCCATTGCAAGTTGCATCAGTGAGAGAGAATTAGAGCTGAAATCCAATTAAGGGATGCATTTGTATAGCACCGGTTAGAGAATTGACTTTATGTTAATTCTCTAATGCGAGGAAATGAACCAACTGACCGAAGCTATGTTTTTGCATGAGGAACCTCCCCTGTGAACCTAAATCTCCAAGGAATGTTTTTCTTCATAAGTAATTTCCATTACTTGTTGTGCCGTTAGTCTAAATCTAAACCTTTTTCAACCAAAGTTTGTGTTTTATTTCTTAAGTTAACCTTGAAATGAAACAGCACCAATTCACTTTGAATTGGTATCATTTTCAGTTTGAAAACCCTTCCTAGTGAACGATCCTAGAGCCACTATGCTATAGTAGCTTTTTCTTTGCTACCCTAGTTCATGGTGTAATAGGTTATAAATTTTGTTGATTACTCCCTCCATCAAGGAGCACCAGCTGGACATGAATCAGCTGATACACCAATTGGGCATGAATCAAATGGCGCCGTTGTCGGGGAAGGTGTCAAGTTTATAGTGATACAATTTCAGAGTACTTGTGATTTTCATCACAAGTTTGGTAACGTTTCTTTCGCTTTATTAATTCTCATTATTTTTTTTCCTTTCTACTTATTCATAATCTAAATTTAGATTTTAAATTCAGCTTAGTTTTATTTTGTTTTTGTAGCCCTGTTTTCTTTTGTTGTCCTTTATTTTCATTTTAGTTACAGATAGATACTAGTTGTGTATGCCAAATTGGATATGAGACAGTGGAGGAAGGCTTGTTAAACGTGATACACCTCATAATAAGGAATTGGAATTGAGCTTGAATATCATGGAAGCTACACCTGAAGATCAGCATAGTCACCAAGGTTGTCAAGACAATCTCAATGAATTTAGATCAATGAGGGACCGCATGCATCCACCTCGTATGAGTGCACCATCATATATAGTGCCTCCTACAGAGCAGCTAGTGATCAGACCGTATATTGTTCCACTTCTACCAACTTTCCATAGGATGGAAAGTGAGAATCCCTACGCATATATCAAGGAATTTGAAGATGTTTGTAATACATTCCAAGAGGGAGGAGCTTCAATTGATTTGATGAGGCTTAAGTTATTTCCTTTTACTTTAAAGGATAAAGCCAAAATTTGGCTTAATTCTTTAAGGTCGAGGAGTATCCATACTTGGACTGACTTACAAGCTGAATTCCTTAAGAAATTTTTTCCCACTCATAGAACAAATGGCTTGAAAAGGCAAATTTCAAACTTCTCAGCTAAAGAGAATGAGAAATTCTATGAGTGTTGGGAAAGATATATGGAAGCTATAAATGCTTGTCCTAACCATGGTTTTGATGCTTGGCTATTGGTGAGCTATTTTTATGATGGGATGTCGTCCTCAATGAAGCAGCTCCTGGAAACAATGTGTGGAGGAGATTTCATGAGCAAAAATCTTGAGGAAGCTATGGATTTCTTGAATTATGTAGCTGAAGTTTCAAGGGGATGGGATGAACCGATCAAAGGAGAAGTGGGAAAGATGAAGTCTCAACTGAGTGCTTTCAATGCTAAGGCTGGGATGTATACCTTGAAAGAAGATGATGATATGAAAGCAAAGTTTGCAGCTATGACAAGAAGATTGGAGGAGCTGGAACTGAAAAAGATGCATGAAGTGCAAGCTGTTGCTGAAGCACCAGTGCAAGTGAAGCTTTGTCCTAATTGTCAATCATATGAACACTTGGTGGAGGAATGCCCTACAATTTCAGCTGAAAGGGAAATGTTTGGAGATCAAGCAAATGTTGTTGGACAATTCAAGCCCAATAACAATGCACCCTATGGAAATACTTACAACTCAAGTTGGAGGAATCATCCAAATTTTTCATGGAAGCCCAGAGCACCTCAGTACCAACAGCCAGATCAACCATCTCAACAATCTTCAAGTCTTGAACAAGCAATAGTGAATCTCAGCAAGGTAGTGGGAGATTTTGTTGGAGACCAAAAAGCCATCAATGCTCAACTTAATCAAAGAATTGACAGAGTAGAGAGTACTCTGAACAAAAGGATGGATGGAATGCAAAATGATATAACCTAAAAGATAGATAATCTCTAATACTCAATATCAAGGCTCACAAATTTGAACACAGTGCAAGAAAATGGAAGATTTCCTTCTCAACCCCACCAAAACCCTAAGGGTATCCATGAAGTGGAAAGCCATGAGGGAGAATCATCACAGATGAAAGATGTCAAAGCCTTGATCACTTTTAGGAGTGGTAAAAAAATTGAGAAGCCAACACCTAAGCCACATGTTGAGGAAGAAGAAGAGACAATGAAAGAGGAGGAAATGGAAGACAAAAAGAGAGAGATCAGTGAAAAGAAAGAGGACTATGATTCAACAATGAATGCAAATCCAAAGAAGGAACTTCTGAAGGAAGAAGTGCTGAAGAAATCAACTTCTCCACCTTTTCCTCAAGCATTGCATGGGAAAAAGGGGATTAGAAATGCATCTGAAATTCTTGAAGTATTGAGACAAGTTAAAGTCAATATCCCACTGTTGGATATGATTAAACAAGTTCCAACATATGCAAAATTCCTAAAGGACTTATGTACTATCAAAAGAGGGTTGACTGTAAATAAGTAAGCCTTCTTGACTGAGCAAGTAAGTTCAATCTTACAATGTAAGTCTCCTTTGAAGTACAAAGATCTGGGAAGTCCTACCATTTCAATCATGATTGGAGGAAAGGTAGTGGAGAAAGCTTTATTAGACTTGGGAGCAAGTGTGAATTTGCTTCCATATTCTGTCTACAAGCAATTGGGACTTGGTGAGTTGAAGCCAACAGCAATCACTCTATCTCTGGCAGATAGATCAGTAAAAATTCCCAGAGGGGTAATTGAGGATGTCTTGGTTCAAGTTGATAATTTCTACTATCCGGTGGATTTTATTGTTCTTGATATGGATCCTACTATAAAGGAAGCTAATTTAGTTCCTATCATCCTTGGAAGGTCATTCCTTGCTACCTCAAATGCAATCATCAACTGTAGGCATGGGGTCATGCAACTCACTTTTGGAAACATGACACTTGATCTCAACATTTTTTATATGTCTAAAAAGCAAATCACTCTGGAAGAAGAAGAGGGTTCAGAAGAGGTGTGCATTATTGACACTCTAGTAGAGGAGCACTGTAATCAGAATATGCAAGACAAGCTGAATGAAAGTCTTGCGGATTGTGAGGAAGGTTTGTCTGAACCCCCTAATGTGCTTGCTACTCTACAAAGTTGGAAGAGGATAGGAGAGATTCTACCTTTGTTCAATAAAGAAGAAGGAGCACCTGCTGAAAAAGAGACCCCAAAACTCAATTTGAAGCCTCTACCCATGGAGTTGAAATATACATACCTTGAAGAAAATAATCAATGTCCTGTCGTAATATCTTCATCTCTGACCAGTCATCAAGAAAGTGTTTACTGGAAGTTCTCAAGAGGTATAAGAAAGCAATAGGATGGCAAATATCTGATTTGAAAGGCATTAGTCCTTTAGTTTGCACGCATCATATATATATGGAGGAGGAAGCTAAGCCAATTCGTCAACTTCAAAGAAGATTGAATCCTCATTTACAAGAGGTTGTGCGAGCTGAGGTGCTGAAGCTACTTCAAGCAGGTATTATTTACCCTATATCTGATAGTTCTTAGGTGAGTCCTACTCAAGTGGTACCAAAGAAGTTAGGGATTACTGTGGTTTAGAATGAAGAAGGAGAAGAAATTACTACACGCCTCACTTCAGGGTGGAGGGTGTGTATTAATTATAGAAAGTTGAATGCAGTAACCAGGAAAGATTATTTTCCATTGCCATTTATCGATCAAGTGTTGGAGAGAGTCTTTGGCCATCCGTTCTACTGTTTTTTGGACGGGTATTCAGGGTATTTTCAAATTGAAATTGCTGTGGAAGATCAGGAAAAGACCACTTTTACATGTCCATTTGGAACATATACTTACAGAAGAATACCTTTTGGTTTATGCAATGCACCTGCAACATTCCAAAGATGTATGTTGAGTATCTTCAGTGATATGGTGGAGCGAATTATGGAGGTTTTCATGGATGACATCACCGTATATGGAGGTACATTTGAGGAATGCTTAGTCAATTTGGAAGCGGTTCTTCACAGATGCATTGAAAAAGACTTGGTGCTCAATTGGGAGAAATGCCATTTTATGGTACGTCAAGGAATTGTCCTTGGCCATATCATCTCCGAAAAGGGCATTGAAGTTGATAAAGCAAAGGTGGAGCTTATTGTCAAATTGCCATCCCCAACAACTGTAAAAGGAGTAAGGCAGTTCCTTGGCCATGCAGGCTTCTATAGAGGTTCATCAAAGATTTTTCAAATCTTTCAAACCTCTTTGTGAGCTGTTAGCTAAGGATGCTAAGTTTATATGGGATGAAAGATGTCAAAATAGCTTTGACCAACTGAAGAAATTTTGAACAACAACCCCAATAGTGAGGGCCCCTAACTGGCAACTACCCTTTGAACAAATGTGTGATGCCAGTGACTTTGCTATAGGAGTTGTGCTCGGTCAAAGAGAAGATGGGAAGCCCTATGTGATCTACTATGCAAGCAAAACATTGAACGAAGCTCAAAGGAACTACACAACTATAGAGAAAGAATTGTTAGTTGTGGTATTTGCCTTGGACAAATTTCGTGCTTATTTGGTAGGGTCTTTCATCATTGTTTTCACTGACCATTCAGCCTTGAAGTATTTATTGACAAAGCAAGATGCAAAAGCAAGGTTGATTAGATGGATTCTTTTGTTACAAGAATTCGATCTCCAAATCAGAGATAAGAAAGGAGTGGAGAATGTGGTAGCTGACCACCTTTCAAGGTTAGCTATAGCACATAATTCCCATGCCTTGCCTATTAATGATGACTTTCCTGAGGAATCACTTATGTTCCTAGTAAAAACTCCTTGGTATGCTCATATTGCTAATTATCTAGTTACTGGTGAAATTCCAAGTGAGTGGAATGCACAGGACAGGAAACACTTCTTTGCCAAAATCCATGCTTATTATTGGGAAGAGCCTTTCCTTTTTAAATATTGTGCATATCAGATCATAAGGAAGTGTGTGCCTGAAGAAGAGAAATAAGGGATTCTAAACCATTGTCATGAGAATGCATGTGGAGGCCATTTTGCCTCTCAAAAAACAGCTATGAAGGTGTTGCAATCAGGGTTTACTTGGCCATCTCTTTTTAAAGATGCCCACATCATGTGTAGAAGTTGTGATAGATGCCAAAGGCTTGGAAGGCTAACAAAAAGAAATCAAATGCCTATGAACCCCATTCTAATAGTTGAGCTATTCGATGTATGGGGCATTGACTTTTCTGGACCTTTTCCAATGTCTTTTGGTAATTCCTATATCTTGGTGGGGGTGGATTATGTTTCTAAATGGGTTGAGGCAGTCCCTTGTAAACAAAATGATCACAGAGTGGTTCTCAAGTTTCTTAAAGAGAACATTTTTTCAAGATTTGGGGTGCCCAAAGCTATAATCAGTGATGAAGGTACTCATTTTTGCAACAAGCCTTTTGAAATTTTATTAGCCAAGTATGGAGTGAAGCATAAGGTAGCTACACCTTATCATCCACAGACTTCCGGGCAAGTTGAGCTAGCAAACAGGGAAATAAAGAACATATTGATGAAAGTGGTGAGTTCAAGCAGAAAAGATTGGTCTATTAAGCTTCATGATTCATTATGGGCATATAGAACAGCTTATAAGACTATTCTTGGCATGTCCCCCTATCGTCTTGTCTATGGCAAAGCGTGTCATCTCCCTGTGGAAGTTGAATACAAAGCTTGGTGGGTAATCAAAAAGTTGAATATGGACTTGATCAGAGCTAGAGCAAAAGAGGTGCTTAGACCTAATGAGATGGAGGAATTAAGAAATGATGCTTACATCAATTCCAAAGTTGCAAAACAGAGGATGAAGAAGTGGCATGATCACTATTTCCAACAAGGAATTTCGAAAAGGACAAAGAGTTCTACTCTATGCACAAGACTCCATATCTTCCTAGAAAGCTCAAGTCAAGGTGGATAGGTCCTTTCATTATTCACCAAGTACATATCAATGGGGTGGTGGAATTATTGAATTCCAATGCAAGGACACCTTTAGAGTCAATGGATATCGTCTCAAGCCATTCATGGAGCCGTTCAAACCAGAAAATGAGGAAATCAACCTCCTTGAGCCACAAAAAGCCTAAGCAAATAAGGGTTTGATGGACTTGGTTTCACCAAAGTCCAAAATTTTTGTAAATTTTGTAAATTTTTAAAGTTTTATCCATACTTTTGATTCTAATTTATGATCTTAGATTGTGTATTTTTAAGTAATTTAGTCTTTTGGAATGATCTCGGGTAGGAGAAAATGCAAAGAAATTGAAAGGAAGTCTTTCGGAGCGAGAAAAGTGCAAAAACAGGGCAAAAACAGAGCAGAAACAGGGGTCTGCGAGATTTCGCAGCCTAAGAGAATTCTCTGCGAAAACGGCCATCTGTTGTGAAATCATTTCGCAACACAATTGACTCCTCTGCGAAAATTTTTGCAGCTGCGAACCAAGTTTGGCACACGAGTGCCACTTCGCAGCATAGGAGCCCCCATTCCGCAGCTGCGAAGCGGTTGCAAAGCTCCAAGGCATGAAAAATCCCAATTTCACAGCCATAACTCCATTCACAGGGTGTTTCGCAGCTGCAAAACCGATTTTTGGCACACGAGTGCCACTCCGCAGCACAGTGACCCCCATTTTCGCAGCTGCGAAGTGGGCTGCGAAAGTAGTTTTTTCTTGCGAAACCCCCATTTTTGCTGTGAAATCGGCCTTCTTCTGCGAAACTCAAGATGACCTTTAATATTCCGTTATTTTTTATAAATACCGGTCATTTGAGCTGCGAAAGGGTTTCAGAAAGGGGAAGAGCCATAGCAACCGTCTGTTCATCTCCTTGCCCGAGCCCAACGACGCGCGAACCTCCGGTCATCCCTTCCGATCATCACTTCCAGCCAAATTTCGTCAATCCGAAATGGCACGAACCAGATGAGCCAAATCTTCCTCTCCTTCCAGCCGTAAACAAACACCGCGCGAGGCGCCTGTTCAAGGCTTTACCTCTGAGCCTTCGCGGCCAGAAGCTGCTTCACCTCCGGCGAAGCCCGCACCAAAGAAACGCCAGGCCAAGCCCGCATTACAGAAACCTCCGACGAGGCGTTATCTCACTAGGTTAGGGGGCCGTCCCTTGCAAAAAAGAGCCAGGGTCGAAAGCTCAGAGCCCATAGACTTAACAGAGCAGTCCCTGGTTCCCTCTCCAGAGCCCTCTCCGGCGCCATCTTCGGCACCGCCGGCGAAACCTCAGGAGCACCAGCCGCCACTTTCTGAACCCCAAATTCCATCTGGGATAGCTCCTGAAGTGCTAATCAGGCGTCCGATGCTGACTCAACCACCAATTGAAGGAATTTGGACTGCCGAGCTCGACCATTTCACTCTGAGCTGTGCTTTGACACAGCCACCTTCCAATTGGCGGAGCTTGCAGGTTCATT